>NC_090741.1:7760090-7800090 GCF_036898095.1 Palaemon carinicauda | reverse complement strand
CTGCCTTTCTGTTAAGGGAACCCCTCAGACTCCTCACTGGGCAAACAACCTGTTGGTCTGGATCTTCGGTTACTGAACGTAGACTCTCTATCCGGAATGGGATGAACCTAGAGTCCAGTACACCCAGATTTTGAGTCTTAGCAAAGAACTCAGTGCCGAAGTTGAGTATTACTTCTCCCCATCTCCCTGAGAGGGAGATATCGGAGGATAGACCATGCAGCTCACTAACTCTCTTGGCCGAAGCCAAAGCGAGTAGGAATACCGTCTTTCATGCAAGGGGACAATCTGTTACCAGATGAAAAGGCTCATAGAGAAGAATCTTCAAAGACTGAAGGACCCAAACCGCGTTGCAAGGAGGAGTTTTAAGTTCCGATTCGGGAGAAGTCATCTCATAACTTCGTATGAGTATAGAAAGTTCCATCGAGGAGGAAGTATCTATTCCTTTCAGCTTAAAAGGCGAGACCTAATGCAGAGTGGTAGCCTTTCACTGTTAAAACAAGAGAAGCATTTACTCCTGAAGGTATACCTGGAACCCCATTATTGTTAGAATAGAGGCATCAAGGGGAGTGATACACTCTATGACACCAGTCACTAAAAACCGACCACTTCACCTGGAAGACTGATGCTCAAAGCGTCTGAGGTGTCTAGCCATCCTTCTGCAACTAGTAGGGAAAAGCCTCTCAGAGAGGAGGTAATGGACAGTTTCCAGGCGTTAAATCGGAGCAAAGCTACGGCTTTGTGGAAGATGTTGGCATGTGGCTCTTTTAGTCGATCGAGAAGTGGAGGAAGTTCCCTTGGAAGATCCGTCGGGAGCTGCAGAAGGTCCAGGAACCATTCTGCTTGATGCCATAGCAGGGCCATTGGAGTCATTGGTAAGTTCTTGCTGATCCTGACTTAGTTGAGGACTTTCTCATCAGACAGAATGGAAGAAATGCATACACATGTAAGCTGTCCCACTGTTATTGGATTCCATCTTGCATGAGAGACTGGAGGTCAGGGAAACAATAGAGCGGGAGACTGAAGTTCAGGCCCATTGTGACCAGATCCACAGTCGAGGAACCCTACAAAGTTAAGACTTTGATGGCTACCATATGATTCCAAGACACTCGGAGCACATTATCTGAGTCGCCCTGCTCAGATTGTCAGCAAGCACATTCCTGTTACCAAGAATGATGCGAGCAGATGGGGACACCTAGCTGTATTCTGTCCATCTGAGTTTTCTACTGCTGGATGATACCTTTCTGATTCAGGCCAAAGGATGGAGATGGACTGGTGCAGCATATGCCCTCCTCCCCTTCTTTTAATGCATCAGAAAAGAGGATCAGTTTCAAGGGGGGGGATGAGAAGATTTGCCTCTTTGCGGAGGTTCTCGTCTGCCACCCACTGTCTGAGGTCTGTCAGTTCTTCTGACCTTAGTTGAACCAGGATATCCACAGAATCGCTTGCTCAATTCCACTTGGATTTGAGGCACCTTTGGAGCCATAAAGAAAGATTTTCCTCCTCTGATTATCAGAAAATGGGAAGGGACTACCTGATCAACCAATTACCCAGTAGGGTGGTCACCAATACCACAAGATTGTGACTGTTATTCCCCTACCTATGGAGTAACAAGTTCCCTTGATTAGAACAAACAGCCTTGGCTCTTGAAGTAAAAGTCAATGCTCCTCGGCTCGACCGAGGGGTTGAGAGATTGCGTAGCAAGAAAATATCTCGAGCTGATGAAAAGACTTGCAACTGATTGCACGCTTCTGCTATGGAGGCGGAGGATCCTGTCCTCCCTCCAACTGCCACCAATCTAGTGGGGGTTGGCAGAGTAAAAATGATACAAATCGGTTAACCAGGTCAAGTAATGTTTATGTTATCACATCGAATCTCCTTAGAGATCGCTTTTCGGACGAGAGACAGGTCAGTAACTACTGAACGCACCTGACTACTCGGAAAGGATAAGACCTAGACGTATCTTCAATCTATTGTTGGACGGAAAATATGTGCATAAATCTATCTACGGACCAGTAACACAGATCGGGGAGCAGAATGGCAGAATGGACATACGAGCATAGTCCGAATTTTAGTCGTGTCCGGAACTGGGTTGGAGCGTTGAAAACCTTTGTAACCTCGATTTTCTCTTTCTGATGAGATGAGAAACGTTTGTATTTCTTCATCTCCGATCAGTAAAAACTGGCTTAAGAGGGAACGGATACGCTTAAGAGAAGTTTTCGGTGCAAGAATTTCTAAAAAATAAGACCTTCGATCGGAAAGAAAGGAAGGAATTGCCTATGAAGGCAGAGTTCATATGCAGTATGTCTGGTTACTGGAAGGTAGACGATAATGTATAACTTGGTTTTCTGTACGGGATATAGCCATTACAACGTATTAGAACAGTTCTAATTGTAAGATGCTCTAAAGCGCTTGCAGGCAGAAAGATCACTCGCATGCATATGAACCTGCCCATCTGTGATAGGGCATGCAGAATGTTTGCCTCTTGGTAAGCCTCTGAAAACAAATTTGAGCCTTGAGGGAATAATGTATGTGTCATGAATCCTAGCATTATTTCCAAAGGAATATTTGATCGTTGACTATCTGTAGTATTTTTTAAGATGTGAGTGTATATGCTCACAAACAAAACATACAGTTATTGTAGTAATCATCCATCGGTTTGCCTACCTTCCTTGTGGGAAGGGCTCGTCAACGTTCATACACTGAAAAAATTGTCTGGCACGGTTGTGGGAGGGGTTTTTAATGTTCGTAAACATATTGAAATTGACGTTTGTTCTATCATTCGTAAACATAGGCTAACACTGCTCCCTTGAGACTAAACGGTCGAGACAATAACCCTGTAAGGGTAAAATAAATAAAATTTCTCAAGAGGCCTATTGTGGAAAACGAGAATTCGTTGCGGCCAGGAGCACAATGATGGCATGCAGCTGACTCGAACAATTGGTAGAAACCGTGTTTGTAGGAATAACCTTAAAAAGGTTATTGAATTTATGTAAAACATCCCAAAAAAAAAGTGTTTTCCAAAAAGGGTGGTCTCGCAAGTGAGGGTTTGCTAAAAAATAAACCATACATTGGGCAGGTTTGCATGGGGTTGCCATCGACCACTTTCCCGAATGGAGTTGCCATCAAATGCTTTCTCCCTAGCGAGGAAAAATACCGTTTAATGAAGCCAAGACCTGCCAGAAGGAATTGAACTGAAATGTAAAAATTCTTACTGCTGTGCTTCCTTCCTGGTGGTAGCGAGATTGAGACTGATATCGCAGAGGGTGAGGATTTCCCAGTGAAAAGAGATGATCATGAGCTGGGTGCTACCCCAACACTTAGTTAATGGAAGGGGTGGGTGAAATATGATGGTGGTTTGTTCAAAAACAAAAGGAATGGAACTGACAAGACTAGCCTAGCTGAGGGATAGCAATCAGCTGGGAGTGTAGGGTCAATAAAAAAAGTCACGCAACGCTGTTCTGCCGTGTGATGCAGCATAAAAACAAGCATGGACTAGATGACCAAACTGGGGGGGTCAACTATTGATCTTTTAGTGTAAGCTCTGGGTCGTGCAAACTGTGAGATTCAGGCCAATGAGAACCTAGGGGTTCTAGGTCATGGGTACTCAAAAATTTGCCGAGAACCTTGTTGCGTGAGCCCATAGGGTCCGAGCAACGGGGACCCAAAGGTCCAGGAGGATTACGAGAGCACGGGGCTCAGCGTAACCAACAAAATGAGAGCCGAAATGCTCAGCATGACACCAGTCACAAGATCCTGAAAGCTCAATGTGACGAGAGTTAGGAGGCCATGTTACGTGAGCCTAGTCGACATACCGAGGATTATGAGAGCCCAGAGGTTCAGCGAAACACCAATCACGAGAGCTCGAAGGCTCAGCGTAACACGCTCCATGAGAGCCAGAGGGCTCAGCGCGATGCAGGTTGCAAGAGCCCAAATGCTCCACGCAGCGGATGACCGAAGACTCCAGATTACGAGAGCCCGACAGCTCAACGTAACGGGTGGCAGGAGAGCCCAAAGGCTCAGTGTGACACACATCATCAGAGCCCAAAAGCTGAGCATGATTTGGGTCATGAGAGCCCGAAAGCTCAGCATGACTGGGGTTGTGAGTGCCCGAAGGCTCCACGAAACAGGAGACATAAGACTCCGGGTTACGAGAACCCGAAGGCCCAGACAACTGGAACCCGAAGGTTCTGGGCCACGGGAACCGCAAGGAGTCGGCGTAACCGGGGTTGCGAGAGCCAGAAGGCTCAGTGCAACTGGAACCCCAAGGTTCCGGGTCACGAGAACCCAAAGGCTCAGTGTGGCGGGCTGCACTAGAGCCCGAAGGCTCAACGTAACTGAAGTTGCAAGAACCCAAGAGCTCAAAGTAACTGGAACCTAAATGTTCCGGACTACGAAAACCTGAAGGCTCAACACGATGAGGACCCAAAGGTCCAAGGGTTACAAAAAACCGGGAGGCGGAAGGCTTCACATAACCTGAACCAAAAGGTTTGGTGTCACGAGAGAGAGAAGACTCAACGTGAAAAGGACCAGGAAGTACCAGGTTGCGAGAACCCAAAGGTTCAATGTAACCAGAGCTCAAAGGCTCAGTATCCCTCATGCCTAAGGACTTGACGAAACAAGAATCCTAAGGTCCCAGGTTATGAGAGCCTGAAGGCCCGTGGTCACGAAAGTTCAATGCGAGACCTTCACAAGACCCCAAAGGGACATTGCGGCTTGAACCAGAGTGTCTAGAAATGCATCTCCTACCGAAGGGGGAGGAGCACGCCAAGAATGGAAGGGTCAAAAACTCCTCCACCCAAGGAACCTCTAAGGGGAAGGTCTAGCAGAGATCTGTCTACATTTACAAAAGTGACTGGGTGCACCTTGTGTGTGGCCCACTGTGGAAAGTTCATAGGAAGTCCCACAGGTAGGTAAGAGCTTAGCTCACTATATTCCCCTTCAGATAGGACAAAACAAGGCAAAATCAAGTGGTCTGCGATTCTTACAAGACAAGGACAGAACAACCTATCAGAGGTAATCAGTTTGTTACTGCCAAGGTCAAAAGTATTCAAAAGCTTACAACACTAGATACAGTTTCTCGTCAGCCAGTACATCGCCACTTAATATCTCTCTCCAGGAAGACTGAATACTGTTTTTTCACCTTTATTTTGTGTAAATCTAGTTCACTTTCACTTTGGACGATAATAAATCCCATGTACTGGTGTCAAATCTTTATAAATTTTGTTTTCATGTACATCTTGTAATGATTTTTACCTAATATGCGATAAGTAACGCTACTGTAGGAAATTGATATCAATTATGTAGGCTGTTAAGTGAAATTAAAAGAATTTTTTAATAAATAATAGTTCAAGCATAGTTACAGATACCATACTCAGGGATTATTGAAGTCGTCTTATAATTAGATCAAAACATGTCAAGTAACGAGTAATGAGTTGTTTGATGTAAATGCACCCTTTACCACCAATGAGCAACAGGCAACTGCCATCAAACTTAGGAATAGACTAAAAATCCAATTATAAGCACACAAAACCATTTGTCTACCTTACTCACAATTTACAAGTCCGAGACTAACCACAGAGAACACAATCACATAGAAAAAAAAAAAAACTTACCTGAGAAGCATCAGCAAAAGGAATTTCTGGTTGGAGACAGACAACCGGAGTTACGTCAGGAGCTGTAGGAGGAGCCTTTTTGGGTCTCTCTGGACTATCTTTGGCTGGTTCCTTACAAGGTGTAGCCTCAACAGTTATCGAAATGTTACTGCAAAATCCTTATGGCAATTAGTTCATAAGTTACAGAATACAATTATATTAATACAATATACATTGATAAAAAACCATGTGCTATTAGTATATGCATCCTCATCATCATCATCATCTCCTCCTACGGCTATTGACGCAAAGGGCCCGGTTAGATTTTGCGTTGTCTCTATCTTGAGCATTTAATTCAATATTTCTCTATTCACTATCTCCTACTTTGCACTTCATAGTCCTCAGCCATGTAGGCCTAGGTCTTCCAACTCTTCTAGTCCCTTGTGGAGTATTGCAAATCCTGTGGTGTTCTGCTAACAAGGAAACCACACTAGGTCAGCAAACTTCCTAGCACCAATTCAATCTAATCCTACTCCACCACCCCCAACTGTTCTGCATATTACAAACTCCCTAAGGAGGAAAAACAACATAGGCAACAACACATACCCTTGGAGCACTCTGATGTTCACTGGAAATTCATTTGATAGGACTCCATTATCATTAACTTTGCACTTGCTCTGCTCATGAACTGTCAATCAAATTTACATATTAAGCAGGAATTCCATAACAATGCAGGACTCTCGACAAAATTGGCCGGTGCACACTATCAAAGGCTTTTTCATAGTCCGCAAATGCCATCAAAGTGGATTTCCATATTCTATGCAATGCTGTACATGTCTCAAAAGGAAAATTTGGTCAGTGCAACTTCTACCTTTTCGAAATACTGTTTGCTCATCTCTCAGCTTTTCCTTAATCTTTCTTTCCAGTCTCTTTAGAATAAGCATACTATATATTTTCATAACTGACATAAGTGATATGTTTCTGTAATTATTGCAATCAGTCAGGTCTCATTTTTTGCCATTTTCACAACACTTATAACTCCCATTCATTAGATTTTGCCTCTTTGTGCCACATTCCACAAAATAATCTTGTAACCTATTTCAAATCTATCCTTTGTCTCAAAAGTGTTTGTATATGTAATTCTTGAACAACTAGTCAGTCACTTAGAAGTAAGAGAAGCTTTGCCTGACAACCAATCTGCTTACAGAAAACTATACTCTACAGACACAGCCATCTCCTCTGTTGTAAATGATATACTAGAAATGATGGATGAAAATAAATGTGGTATCTTAATATTACTCGATCTCAGTGCTGCTTTTTATACAGTTGTGCATGAACTGCTACTAAATGATCTACGGTCCATCGGCATTGAAGATCAAGCCTTCAAATACCTAAAAGACTACTTAGTTGGTAGAAATTACTGTGTGCAAATTGGAAACTCCTCTTCACCATATGAACCCTTAATCCTGGATAGGTGTGGTGGGTAGTATACGACCTGAGGTTTTTTGCCATAAATTTTTATCTGTATTGGTTGTGAGTGATATCGACCTGCGAGACCTCAGTTCAGTGTGTGCAGCAGTTGGGTGAGGATGCATTTCAGCCCAGCTCTTTTCCTTGTGCTATTTCTGAGATACCCTTGGGTCGAGCTCGACCCATTAATACCTTATTATGGTAAGTTGTGTAATAAAGTTTTTATATAATTATCGAATGTACAGAAGTATTTAGGCGTGTATAAAAAAGGATTGTTGTAAAGTGTTTGTAAATGTCTTCTACCCCGTATGTTTTTATAAAATAGCTTATAATTTCTCCTGTTTTTGTAAGTTTGTAACTTTATGATAACTTAATTATGATCATTATTTTATCTGTTTTAATTGCAAAATAATCTAGAAACTTCATTCTAGCATCAATAATATTTTTCTCTAAATCCTCCAACAATTGTATAAATAAATGACTCGCTGATATTGACATATCTTCCTCCATTTCGTGTAGCATATTTGACCTTCCAAGGTGGCATCGTTGGCAGCCATTTTGTGAGCATATCTGACACAATCTGGCATAGATCTATGTATTCCTCTAATTTTATAAAATTTCTAATATTTTCATGCATAAATACCATACTCAGCAATGGATATAAGGATTTGTCTTGAAAGAATTCATGATATAACTCAGCCCCCCCCCCCAAAAAAAAAACCTTTATAATATATTAAATATTATCCAAGTGCAGATTCTTTTACACATTTTTGTTGTACAATAATAATACAATATCCTGTGAAAATTTCAGTCACTAACTATGTGAAAAGAAGATAGATTTTTTTAGCAAAAAAAAAAAATTCTCATTTCAAGAGTCGTACCCTTTTGGTCCACCCCCCCCCCCCCCCCCCAACCCTGGATCTCAGCAAATGGTGTTCAATTATCATAGAGTAATTGCTTGTAATAGTTTTAGTTTATTTCCATATTTAGATTTTAGGTGACATTTTTTGTTAAGTCATTTTTGCATACTTATCTTTTTAATTTATTTGTAATAAATATTTATTTTGGACTTGGCTTTTATTTACTTTTTTGAAGATTAGAATATTCTTTTTATTTTTTGCTAATAAAAGGTTATGAATTGATTTGTAAATGAGCTTTCTATTAATTTTTTTTTTGGACCTCGGGTCGAAGTCGACCCACGATTCTTATTTAAGGTGGTGAAATAACGATACCTATCCAGGGTTAAACAGACGGGTACCCAGGGGGAAGGTACTTGGCCCATTCTTATTCTGCATCTATACTATTGGTCTATCGAGAATACTACAAAGGCATGGCATGAAGTTCAAAATATTTGCAGATGACACACAATTTTACTTATCCATAAATGATATAGATGACACTATTGAAACACTAAACCGAATCCTTGATAGTGTTAGACAATGGATGACATTTAAACAACTAAAATTAAATGACATTTAAACAACTAAAATTAAATGAGAACAAAAGTGAATTCATGGTGGTGGGTAAGAGAAACAGCATGTAAAACTTGGGTGATATTCAAATGAACATAACTAATGACTCGGTGGTGATATCTAGTAAAGTTCGAGATCTAGGTGTATTTCTTGACTGTAACCTGTCTCTAAATGCCCAAATAAATAATGTAATAAAAACTGCTGGTTATCATCTAAGAAATATTGCATTTATAAAAAAGTACCTGGAAAAAAATTCTGTAAATAAACTTATGATAAACTGTGTTATTACCAGGATTAACTACTGCAACTCTATCTATTACAATTTACCAAAAGTCTAACTTAAGAAATTACAAAACATAATAAACAGTGGAGCAAGACTGATAAAAGGTGTCCCACCTAGAGAAAGAACTGAATTTAAAATATGTACAATAACCTACCAAGTTATCAGAACTGATCGTCCAAAATATTTAAGAGAATTGCTACATATTGCGCAGCCAACAAATCGCGTTGACACGAGAATAGTTACAGATGGCTTCAAACTGTTGGAACCTAGATATATGTCTACTTTAGGCTTTAGAGCCTTTAAATATGCGGCCCCAAGACTATATAATAAGCTCCCACGAAACAATCGAATGATTGAAGACATTAAGGCTTTCAAGAGGAAACTGAAGACTTTCTTATTTAAAAAATCTCACAGCATTGACAATTTAACAGTAAATGAACAATACGTGATCTGAAACAATAAATATTCTGAACGAATTAGGTAAAACAACAGTGGAGGTCCTGTAGAGAGTGAGGTTCTCCTGCTGTATTGGACCGGAAAAAGCAGCTATCAAAGAAGTAAGTAAAGGAAGTATTCTGGGAGTCGCTTCATTTTCGCCTGGTATCATCTTGGCAGTTATTCCATCGTATCCAGGGGCTTTCCATCTCGAGTTATTTTCACGATAGGTTCAACTTCAAATGCACTGAATGCATTCATGGAAACATCAAGGTCTTCCCCAGCTTCAGCTATATCAATCAAATTATTCCCTTCGTAACTCCAATTCATAACCTCACATAAGTGTTTCATCCCTGGTCTTTCTTCATCTTCTGTTGTTATAACAGATCCATATCTCTTTTTGATGGGTATATGCTTCTTCTTTGCCTCAGTTGAGATTTCATTAATAATTCTATGAGCAATTCTTACCCCAGAGCCAGTTCCTGAATTCATAGCTATGACAGCATCATCTGCTTTACTGTCTAAATATTCTATTCGGTCATTTCTGGCTTTTCTTTTGATCCCACTATCAATACTGGAATACTTAGCATGCTCTACCTTGTAATTTTCATTACTTCCTCGAAAACTTTCAACTATCAATTTTTGTCTCTGGCTCACGGTTATAGTATCCCTAGTAGTATTTGATATCAACGGATTTCTCCTTGTAACTGCGTGTCCCAAGACTTCACTACCAACTGACTGATATATATTCGTAATATCACACCATTCTTCATTAATTGTCTGCTCTTAGTGTCAAAGTTTCTAAGACTGCAAATCGATTCCTACATTCAATTGCAAATGTTTCTCAGTGCTCTTCTTCTAAAAGCTTAGTTGTACCAAACCTAGTTATTCGATCTACCCTTCTGTTAGTATATTACTATATACAGTATTGTAAATATTAAAGTACAGATTATTGATGCAATACTGTATATCTTGATAAAAAAAAATTATACTTCTAAATTTTATATACAGTTATATCGCAGTATTCCACCATTATTCGTTCCATAAAGATGGTCGAATACCGATTCGTTCAAATACTGAATCATTATTTCCCATTACCAAAAATGTAGAAGTGAATACTTTGCTATTGATATGACATATTAGCATAAAAATATATAACATAAAACTCTCAATAAAAATGATAACATTAGAAGTAATTTTTACATAAGAAAACTTACCTTTTTTATTGTGATATGATGGCGTAAGTGGATGGCAGTGTGGAGAGGAAGGGACGAGTTATTGCAAGGAGGGGAATCCCCTTCCATAAAAAACCTCTGGTAATTGATGTTCGGGGGTTTCTTCCCTTCTCTGTTGCTTTGGGGTAGGTTTTTCTTCAATCAAAAACTGATCCAATGTTAGATGCTTTACCTTCTTTGTAGAATTTTACACTAATGCAACATTACATTATCGTTGAAAAGGTTTACAGTTGTAATGGTTACTACGGAATCAGGATGAGTTTTATCAACAAAAACTTGAACTTAATTCCCCCCCCCCCCTTAGCACACACTTCTTTAATAACTGAACTTGGGATATCCTCCTTCCCTTCCTCCACCCCAGAAGACATATCTTCAGCCAAAGTCTTTCGTTGTTCATTTTGAAGGTGTTCCAACTCTTCTGTAGTAAGCTCAGTACTGTGGTCTTCCATTAGCTCGTGGATTTCGTTATTGTCAGCCTCCAAGACCATTCTTTGTCCCAAGGAAACATAATTCACAATTTTGTCACTGAAGCCCTCAAAATCGCACTTTGGTACATAATCCGGCCATATTTTCTTCCAGGCTGAATTATTAGTATGGTGGATCACTTGGTTCCACTCATTATCAATTAGGTTAAAGCAATTAAGACTATGAAAATGATTTTTCCAAAATTCTTTCACAGTTACCTGAGTGTCATTAGTGACTTCTAAGCCCTTCCAAAACAAGGCTTTAGTATATAATTTCTCAGAATTAGAAATTACCTGTTGATCCATGGCTTGTAGCAAAAGAGTTAGGCGGTAGATATTCAACTTGAAAAAAGTCCAACTCCTCGACTAAATCCTCATCCAAGCCTGGAGGGTGAGCAGGAGTATTATCTCACAAGAGAAGGCATTTTAGCGTAAGTTCTTTTCTTGCAAATATGCTTTCAAATTTGGTGCAAAAACTTTATGCACCCACTCGGTAAAGGCAATCTATTCTTTATAACATTGTTCTATTTGAACACCATTCAGTTGCTGGCATAACCTAACAATGGCTTAACCTTAAAATCTCCTCTTGCATTAATGCACAGCATAAGAGAAAGCCTACATTTTATTTCTTTTTCTTTTGTGATAAAGGTTCCCTTCGGCATTTTTTTTTCCAAAACAACCCAGCTTCATCAGCGCTGAACAGCTATTGAGGTGTATAACCTTCTTCAGTTAAAAGTTTACCAATCACAGCGACAAATTTATTGACTACTTCTTCGTCTGAATTCACTGCCTTTCCATGCCTTATTACACTGTGTATTCCACTTCTGTTCTTATACTTTTCAAACTTGAATACAAAATCACTGGTAGTACTTGTAACAAAGGTTTGCTTCACTAAATCTTCATAGATTTCTAGTGCCTTTTCACAATTAAGTGCCTTGCTAATGCTATTACCTCGTAAATGTTTCTCATTTATAATAAGTAATAACTTCTCTACTTCCTCAAGTATCTGAGGCCTGTGCTTCATCAAAGTAGTCACTCCTTTAGCAACATTAGCTCCCTTTATTATTTCACTTAGCCATAGAGCATTTAAGAGCAAGATCCAAAACACTCATGCCATTTTCGTTCCTGGCAATGACTTCGTTTTTCAGTTTAATAGTTTTTGTTTGCACTGGTTGGCTTTACACTTGACTACTATCACTTTTATTTTTCTTTAGACCCATTCTAAGTGGTAATGAATTTAAATAAATATAAAAAGGATGCAAAACAAAGATATAGCACAGTGGAACACGAAAAATGGGACAGATCATACAGAGCGTATGTTTACATTCATCCACAACAGCATCCGAGTAATAGATGGCGTGCGGCTTGGAGGGCTTTGTCTCACACTGGTTGAGTGCCAAATATTTGTTCGAGAACGGCCATTTTTCACTTGAACATTTTGGTTGGAAACCAATTTGTTGGAGCTTTGGGTTGTTCGAATACCGAGATTCTACTGTACACTAAATCATAAATATCAAATAATGCCTAATCCTCATTGAAAAAATAAACAATAATAAATATTTACTGTCAGCAGTTCTACAAATGTTATTGGTTACTACCTCTATTTTTCTATGAATCTTACACCATTGGATGATACTGTCTATGGTGCACCAAGGGGATTCCTAAATCCTCTAAGTAAAAACTCTTAACAATATCTATAGTTCTTTCATTCCCCATCACCCTTGCTATCTAACTTTGCCTCACTCTATATTTTGCTGCTTAAGGAGTACTCAAAAAGTGACCTATGTGTCAATCCAATTCAAGTACAGTACTAATATTTCATCTACTATATTTACAAAGACACTTTCCCCAATTTTGGTGGGTAGCCAGCATAAATTAACAAACAAAAAAAAAGTGGGGAGGACTTCTCTTCTCTTCACTCCTCCCAGCCTGACGAGGGATTAGGCCGAGTTTGGTTGGTACTGATAGGGTGCCACAGCCCACCCTTCTCCATTATCCACCACCGAATGTAGCTTCATATGCTGCATCCCCCACTGCTGCTACCTCAGCGGTCACCGAGGCAACCAGGGGAAGCAGCAATGCCTAAATAACGTAAATTTTGAATAATTCACATTTCCTAATCATTCATAAAAATAATTATCAAAATACTTTGACAGGAGGCTGTTAATTTCCCAGTTACTCTGCTGACAATCAACGAATAATCTGATCTGTATTTTAGGTAGTAATTTGGCCAGAGCACCAGTTGTCCGTTGAGATACTACCACTAGAGAGTTATGGGGTCCTTTGACTGGCCAGACAGTACTACATAGGACCCTTCTCTTTGGTTAGGGTTCTTTCCCTTTGCCTACACAGAAACCGAATATTCTGGCCTATTCTTCACAGATTCTCCTCTGTTCTCATAAACATGACAATACTGAGATTGCCAAACAATTATTCTTCACCCAAGGGGTTAATTACTGCACTGTAATTGTTCAGAGGCTACTTTCCCCTTGGTAAAGGTAGAAGAGACTCTTCAGCTTTGGTAAGCAGCTCTTCTAGGAGAAGGACACTCCAAAATCAAATCATTGTTCTCTAGTCTTAGGTAGTGCCATAGCTGTCTTGGGTTAGAATTCTCTTGCTTGAGGGTACACTCGAGCACACTGTTCTATCTAGTTTCTCTTCCTATTGTTTTGTTAAAGTTTTTATAGTTTATACAGGAAATATTTATTTCAATGTTGTTACTCTTCCTGAAATATTTTATTTTCCTTGTTTCCTTTCCTCACTGAGCTACTTTCCCTGTTGGGGCCTCTGGGCCTATAGCATCCTGCTTTTCCAACTAGGGTTGTAGCTTAGCAAGTAATAATAATAATAATAATAATAATAATCTGAACTGTTATTTCCATACAGGGTTGCTTTCTCTGTTGTCATTCTTAAGCAAGTCTTGTTTCAAGGTTTGGCTTGCTGGTTGGCATGCAACAATAATTCAAAAATTTTAAACATTCCTCTTATTCGCAATATGAGTTTAAAATATAAATGGATCAGTAAAAAAATTCATTACCTATAAAATGTTCTATATTTTATCATAGAAATAAATTTGCAGAAAATTCATTTTCTATACTGTATACTGTACTATATTTCATCACAGAAATAAAGTACAATAGTTTTCTTCCAAAGCTGTTTTTTGTTAAATAATTAAAATTTGGATTCATGGAATTTGGGGCTGTAATAGTGAAGAAGTTGAGATATGGCAGCCACTCAGAGCCAAGGTGCTACTTGGGAAGACTTCAATTTCACTAGTAAATAATTAGAAAAGGTTGATCAGATGCATAGAAGGAAGTGAGAATCGGGGTAGATTAGAAGGCTTGTGTGGGTGTAATTAGTGGCCAAAAAACGGTTTCTATAGTTTTTGGTTGTAAACATTTAAGATAAATAAAAGAATTAAATACAATTCCATCCATTTTTAAAGCATTCTATTATACAAAATTATTTGCTACTTGCAAACAGACAAGGGAAGGGAATGACTGAATGAACACAAATACAATCATGAACTTTTATTCCATTCACTAATTTTAATTTCATGTTCCTGACCAGCTGAATTATTTTCTTTTCTTACTTTTCAGTCAACTGATTTCATTACCTCTAAAGAGATGTTCTATTCAGTGGTGGCTTATTTATAGGCACTGCAGGACTTCAGCACTCCTATTTCCACTCTTTTATCCATAATATTCAGTATGAGTCCTTTATTCTTCATAATTATACATCATATAATTCTTAAATCTAATATTAGTATCCTTCCCCTAGTTTATGAAAAAAAAAAAAAATCCTTGTATGGAAATGTGTGTTCAACTATTCCAGCAGCACGCTGTTTGGCCATTGCGAAAATGGTCACATCAAAATAGTAAGTTGCTGTTCTTAAAATGTTATTTCAATTGTTCTTTACTTCTCTTGTAGTTTAGTTCATTTCCTTACTGGGCTATCTTTCCTTGTTGGAGCCCTTGCCCTTACAGCATTCTGCTTTTTTCAACTAGGGTTGTAGCATAGCCAGAGATTTTGATACTGTAATAATGTCATGAGAGATCATGGTGGCTTAAGCAGTGCCAACCCAGGTAGTATTTGTTTCTTACTCTGCATATGTTATCCTTGAAAATGTGTTTATATTCTTGAATGTTATAAAATAAAGAATTAGGCTATCATCCTGCTTCCAATTTATGGATAAAATTTTATTTTACAAGTTTTTCTCTTATTACACAATATTAAAGCAATGACAACAAATTTCCTGAAACAATGGGTACAAATTATCTGAAGCAGTAACACTACTAATTCTAGCTATGAGACGCCGCTGATCCTCTGTTAATCAGGAATTCCTCCAGATATTTTTTATATATTAAAATGCTTAAAAATTTAAAGGAACTGTATCTTATTTTCAATTTGTATTTAATTATAGAGTATAGTATTCTAAGGGATATTCTAACAACATGTAAGGAAAAGAAATGGACATAGCAGGACATATAATGAGAATGACAGATAATAGATGAACATTAAGAACATCAGAATGAGTTCCAACAGATTACAAAAGAAGCAAAGAAAGGAAGAGAAGGAAGAGAGGGCAATGGATTGAAGAACTAAGAAAATTTGCATGTATAGACGGGCATAGAAAGGCCACAAACAGATAGGAGTGGAAAGATATATCCGAGGCCTTTGTTCTGCAGTGGATTAGTTATGGTTGATGATAATGATTGTATACAAATATATGTAAGAATGATTGTTACATTTGTTCTAGAAATTGCTTCTAGAATCTGTGAAGCAATACACATCAGTATTTAAGGTAGTAAACTTGGTAGTTTTAATTCTATGGTACACTACTTGATTTATTATTATGCATTTGCTAAACAGGTGACTTTTATGGGTCATGTATGCGTATCTACTATACAAGACTTAGCTTCTTACTCTCACAAAAAAAGAAAAAAAAAACACGGTCTTTCCTTTTAATTCAGATTACTCTTCTAGCCTAATGTATCTGGCTCAAAAATTCAAGATGCAAGCAACAAATCAACATATTTTACTTACTCTTCTTTTGTTTCATTTGGAGAATGGATGGGTGGTGGTTCTACAAACGAAGGTTGCTGTTCAGGGATTGGTTCTACAGGAGGTACTGCAATAGGTTCTACGAGAGATGGCTGCTGTTCAGGATGTACTGAAACGGGTTCTACAAGAGATGGCTGCTGTTCAAGAGTTATTTCAATGGGTACTACAAGAGATGGGTACTGTTCAGAGACTGGTTCTATAGAAAGAGGTACTCCAATGGGTTCTACCAAAAATGGCTCCTGTTCAGGGGCTGGTTCTGCAACAAGTGGAACAACAGAAGGTTCTACTGCAATAGGATGTTCCCCTACTTGTCCCAAAGGGGGCTGTCGGTCATGATGCATCTCATATATATCCTGAAGAATAGGCTCTTCAAGAAGACATTCACCAGCAGTTTGTTGTTGTTCAATCTGCTGTAGTCCACGAACCTTTTTTGATGCTGGAAAAACAATAATCATTGAAAACTATGGCTTTAAAACTATGCATACAAGTTCCAACGTATGAACAAGATGGACTTTTAAGTCCAACCTAAGTTTGTAAGTACTGTAGTAGGTTGGCCAGGCCACAAGCCACCCATTGAGATATTACCACTAGAGCAGGGATGTCAAACATGCACCCCGCAGGCCGCCCCAGTCACCCTACTTTTAACTCGCCAGTCTCTGTGGCCATGCAGTTTAGAAATATATTCAGAAATAGAACTAATTATATATACACACATACACTCATAGCCTACACAAACACACTTTTATTATTATTAAAGAAGCATATTCTCAATAGATATTACGTTCTTAAAACGAATGAAAGTGACTACAGGACATAATGTGAACAATACAAGGAGAATGTTATGCTTGGTACTTGGCTTCTTGTGCTATCAGGAAGAAAATAAACATACACTAACCTGTGTATATTCTTTTTGAAAACTATTGCACTGTTCTAGTTAACAGGCTTCTAAAACCTACAGTTAACTAGTAACTGCAAGAAAACTATCAATTTTGGTTTTAGAAACAGATGTGTACTGTAAGCTATATGGACTAGCGATTTGACTTAAGCTCAGTATGGGGCTCCACCGCTCCGAACGGCAAACGCACAGGTTTAAAACATGTCCAGTTCAGTAATGACTTGACGGAAATAATTTACGGAATTTAGTATCAGTATCTCCCAGGCTTTCACTGTAACAGTATACATTTTGAAAGGAAGTTATTTCAATTATTTGTTGAATCATGTCATCCAAGAAAGGGCCAATTAAAGACAAACATAGGAGTGATGCAAAAAAAGTAGAAAAACTTGTATCTTTTCTGTGATCTAAAGAGAAAACCAACAAATTCCCGCTCCTAAAAAATACAAAGTTAGGAGGCACTACGACACAAACCATGTTCAGGTATATAAGAAATATAATCAGAAAACACGTGATCATAAAATAGAGGAATTAGAACAGCAGTCCGTATTCAAAAATGTTCGTCAAGTAAGTGATGGTGGCGTGAAAGGAAGTTACATTGTCTCCAATGAAATAGCTGTGTCATCACGGCCTTTTACTGAGGGGGATTTCGTTAAGACATACATATTGTTGACTGCTGGTGTGATTTGCCTAGATAAGTGTCAGGCATTTTGCAAACATAAGTCTGTTAAGAATTACAAAAGCAGAGAGAGTAAATGAAATAGCTGCAGACATTGATAGTCAAATTCAAGGCCTTTTCTGTTGCAATTGACGAAAGCACAGATGTCAGTGATGTAGCACAACTCTGTTGTCATTAAGGGTGTTGATGAAAATATGGAGCTGACAGAAGATTTTGTTGAACTTGTGCCAATGAAGGGAACAACGAAAAGTGATGATATTTTTGTAAGCTTGGTTGGGTCACTGGACTAGATAGGTGTTGATTGAAAGAAATGAGTAAGTTTAGCAACTGATGTAGCACCTCAGATAGTGGGTAAAAAAGCTGGTATAGTGGCAAAATTTGAGGAGAAACTTGAGGCTTAAAACCCTGATCACGAGTTTCGTAATATTCATTGCACTATACACAGAGAAGTAATGTGGTAAAACATTAAACAAGGCTCATATCATGGATGGTGTGTCAATAGTGAACTTTATTCGATCACGTGGTCATAATCACAGACAATTCAACTGTTTTTGGAGGAAAATAAAGAATCTTCGAGGATTGCCTTATTATACTGATGTGCGCTGGTTAAGTCGAGGAACAGGGTTGAAGCGCTTCTATGAATTGCGTTGTGAAATCCGAATTTTCATGGAAGAAAAGGGAAAGGAAGTGCACAAACTTAGTGATTTTTTGGCTGAAAGATTTAGCTTTCATGTAGATATCACAGATCACTTGAATATGAATAATCTCAACATCCAGATACAGGGGAAAAACAAACTGGTGACCGAATTCTATGACTTGATTCGTGGCATTTGAAATCAAAACTCCAGCTTTTCCAGCGTCAAATTGACGCACATAAATCTTACACATTTCCCCAGCTTGAAATCTATGCAAAATGCAAATATCCTTGATGATGGTGACCACGCAGAGAAATATTGTAGGAAAATATCAAAGCTTAGGGATGATTTTAAACACAGATTTAATGACTTCAAATGCATGGAAAATAAAATTGCTGTCTTTAGAAATCCTTTCTCAGTTGATGTTAATGAGCTGCCTGAACCTCTGCGACTTGAAATAATTGACGTGCAGTGTGATTCTGTGTTGAAAGATAAGTTTTCCAGCTGCCAACTAAAGTTTTATCAATATGTTGATTCAAAATATCCTAAGGTAAAATATTTGTCATGAAAAATCATGTCAATATATGGAAGCACGTTTGCCTGTTAACAGTTATTTTCAATCATGAACATGAACTAATCCCAGCTATGTTCGAAACTCAGAGATGACCATCTAAAATTCCATCTTTACAGTCGCGGCTACTAAGTCATTAACCCAAAATTTTGATGCACTGGTCAAGAAAAAAAGAGAATCAACTATCTGGAAGCAGTAGCTCCCCACATTAAAAATGCTTAAAAAATGGGAATGAATGTATTTCCTTTGTTTGTTATCCACATGGAAAGTATTTCGTTTATTTCATCTTATACATGTGCAAAGCATTTCTATCTTTTTTATCCATGTGCAAAGTTTTTTTTTAGAATATATGTGCAAGATATTTCTTTTTTGTATCCAAATGAAAGGATTTCGTGTTTTATCCATGTTTACGGAATTTTTTTGTTATCCATGTGCTAGGGACTTTTTCTTGTCTCTGTACAATGGTCAGTAACTCAAAGTAATAAATTCTCTTGAAATTCTTCGAACGAGTACTTTTACTTGCTTATTATATAAATACAATGCTCTCTCTCTTCCCCACACACGTGCAATAAGTCAACCAATCATATATATATATATATATATA
The DNA here is from genome assembly GCF_036898095.1 of Palaemon carinicauda. NCBI lineage: Eukaryota > Metazoa > Arthropoda > Malacostraca > Decapoda > Palaemonidae > Palaemon > Palaemon carinicauda. The sequence goes on along the minus strand of NC_090741.1, from coordinate 7,780,695 downwards.
TATATATATATATATATATATATATATATATATATATATTATATTTATATATATATATATATATATATATATGTATGTATGTATATATATACATATATATATATATATATATATATATATATATATATATATATATATATATATATATGCATATATATAAGTATATATATATATAAATAAATGTATATATATATGTATATATATATATATATGTATGTATGTATATATATATAAATTAAAATATATATACATTATTATTATTATTATTAAATGCTAAGCTACAACCCTAGTTGGAAAAGCAGGATGCTATAAGCCCAGGGGCCCCAACAGGGAAAATAGCCCAGTGAGGAAAGGAAATAAAGAAAAGTAAAATATTTTAAGTATAGTAACATTAAAAAAAAATATTTCCTATAAAAACTAAAAAAAAAAAACTTTAACAAAACAAGAGGAAGGGAAACTAGATAGAAGTGTGCCCAAGTGTACCCTCAAGCACGAGAACTCTAACCCAAGACAGTGGAAGACCATGGTACAGAGGTTATGGCACTGCCCAATACTAGAGAACAATGGTTTGATTTTGGAGTGTCCGTCTCCTAGAAGAGCTGCTTACCATAGCTGAAGAGTCTCTTCTACCCTTACCAAGAGGAAAGTAGCCACTGAACAATTACAGTGCAGTAGTTAACCCCTTGGGTGAAGACGAATATTTTGGCAATCTCAGTATTGTCAGGTGTAAGCGGACAGAGGAGAATCTGTAAAGAATAGGCCAGACTATTCGGTGTCTTTGTAGACAAAGGGAAAGAACTGTAACCAGAGAGAAGGGTCCTATGTAATACTGTCTGGCCAGTCAAAGGACATGTATATATATATATATATATATATATATATATATATATATATATATATATATATATATATATATGTATATATATATATATATATATATATATATATATATATATATATATGTATATATATATACATATATATATATATATATATATATATATATATATATATATATATATATATATATATATATATATATATATATTATAATCTATATATATACATACACATATACATATATATAAATACATACATATATATATATATATATATATATATATATATATATATATATATATATATATATAAAGTATATATATATATATATATATATATATATATACAAACACACACACACACAAACCCACACACAGACTCTTGCGGCCCTTAGAAACTGGAGTCTCAAAAGTGACCCTTAAGAACAAATGAGTTTGACACCCCTGCACTAGAGAGTTATGGGGTCCTTTGACTGGCCAAACTGTACTATATTGGATCCTTCTCTCTGGTTACAGCTCATTTTCCCTTTCCCTACACATAAGCCGAATAATCTGGCCTATTCTTTCCATATTCTCCTCGGTCCTCATACACCTGACAACATGGAGATTACCAAACAATTCTTCTGCAACGAAGGGGTTAACCCCTGCACTGTAATTGTTCAGTGGCCATTTTCCTCTAGGTAAGGGTAGAAGATACTCTTTAGCTATGGTAAGCAGCTCTTCTGGGAGCAGGACACAAAAATCAAGCCATTGTTCTCTAGTCTTGCCTAGTGCCATGCCCTCTGTACAATGATCTTCCACTGTCTTGGGTTAGAGTTCTCTTGCTTGAGGGTACACTCGGGCACACCACTCTATCTTATTTTCTCTTTCTAATGTTTTGTTAAAATTTTATAGTTTACGTAGAAATTATGTATTTTAATGTTGTTACTGTTCTCAAATATTTCATTTTTCCTTGTTTCCTTTCCTCACTGGGCTATTTTTCCGGTTGGGGCCCTTGGATTTATAGCATCCTGCTTTTTCAACTAGGATTGTAGCTTAGCAAGTAATAAAAACAATGATTATAATAATAATCGATCCCTCCTATACATTCTTGCTTACACTAGTGAGCCATACACCAGTACCACTTGGTTACCAGGGGTGCCAGGGGATTGGGGCGGAGACTAAGTCACGATCCATCTGATATGTACACACTAGTGAGGTACTGTACATTTCTATCAAGAATTTCTACAGGTGTTTCTACATTACAAAATGCTTTAAAAAAAGTTTATTTGTAGATAAAATCTATTTTGCACTTATTCAAAACCTTATTTATTATAAACCAAGCTCCATATCTAGGGACTTACAAAAGGGACAATTGCAAACCAATGCTTCCTTATTCAAGATGCCATGATTGGCACTCTAAATCTTTCTTTTAATAATTGTGCTTTCAGATCAACAGGTGTTGCTTTCTGGCCTTTATTTTTCATCCATTCAACAAATTTCTTCTTAACTGTTCAAACCTTTTGAACTAAACCTTGCAACTTTCTTTACTCTTATTGATTTAAGTAGGGAAATAATTTCTTTGTATTGCTACTACTGTACTATTAGGGACTTCAACTTGACATAAAACTAAAGTCAAAAAAGGCCTTGATGAAAAAGATAAGTTTTCAAATAAAATTAGGATTTTAGTACAAAAAGTATACCTAAAAATTGGATAACTGAATTCTGTATACAAAAAAAAAAAAATAATCTTAAAAAGCCACTTGTATTTTTACTAAATATATAAACGTGACCTTTTAAAGTAGGGATAACTTAACGTGGTCAAAGGGTTTGCGTATCCCCATAATGAGCAAAGCTATACTAGTCAGGGCTACCCATGCTAGGTTGGTTTGCTGTGAGCAGTCGAGCTAAAGTTGCCCATCATCACCAATCCCCAGTGGCCAGCGTGATGATGAAATGGCCAAACCCCAGAAATGGCTAAGGACATGTCTGAGGCCTTAGTCCTGCAGTGAACTAGAAATGGCTGCATTTGCTGTTGTTGTTTATATAAATGTGAGGCCTTTATTAGGAATATGATTTCAGAAAAATTACCTTAACTTTCACTTAGGACTTGTATGTGGATGAGCCAGGAAGTGTGATTTAAAGGAACCAGGTTTGTATATTAAAGTATACATATTACTTTTAAAATTTGATTGGTTCATATGCGAATGCAAACCCTCATAATACAAAACTTATCCTTTGGTGCGAGGAAACTTCTGCAACCAAAATGGCTGGTTTAAACCCTGTATGTCAGAACAAACTGAGCTTATGAGATAGGATAGAATTCTGTCATCCAGAAAAGAAGGGCATGGGGGGACCCAGTATCCCTATAGGATATGACGTCTGAAATGTGAAGGTCGTCAATGTACAAACAATTGGAGATACAAACAAATCCAAATGAAAGAAAAAAATTCAGATATTGTACCAAAAGCTCATAGTGATATACTACTAAACAATACTACATAATAAAATGCAGTGAGCAAGATGACATTTGTCATATGAAACGGAACTATTTGTCGACTTTTGCACTAAAAATCGTAGGCATGCAAGTTGGGTCAGCCTACCCAAAGACAAAATCTAGCACAATTAGAGTTACAAACAACTTTTTGGGACCTATCAAGTTTATAGGCTGAGGAATTTCTATATTATTTTAGTCATCATGCAATGCACACTGCTACTCATACAAATTTCCTATAAACCTTTTTACATCGCATTGTCACCCACTTTACACATCTAGATCTCTTCATTTTAGTCTCCTGATGGTTCTTTTCCTTTTAATGTTATATTTCATTCACCAATTGGATTTAAATAAAGAAATTTGGGCTATATAGGATGGTGTTGGGGCCTGCAAGTCCATTCAATATCCAAATGCAATTGAGGGAAACATGATAAATTTGAAAATGATTTGTATTTTTTCTAAACATACAAACCTCTTTACTATGGAGATATATATCAGCGACAGATGAAACTAGCCGTAAAACCTTTTGCAAGATGCTACTCCCCTCCGTTAGTACACGGGGTGTTAGACCAACCACCCCACTCAAACTCCCAGTAACTAACACAAGCTACTTTGCAATTGCAGGCAGAACTTCATGTGGGTTACATGATGGTGGCCCAGTAAGTGTAAAGAGCTTCAGATTTGTATGTTTAGGAAAAATATAAAATTATTTCCAAATCTGTCATTTTTTCCGGCACCAAACACAAACTTTTCAGCTTTTTACAATAGATTTGGGTGAGTGGAAGTCCAAGGCCAACTGGCTGGTCAAGGCCCCGGGATGTAACTTTTATGCTTCACATAAACTGTCGAAAAGAATATGTTATCGTTTCGCTAACCCCCAACGAGAGATAACAACCTGAGTAATTGTGTAAAGGTGTGGAAACTAAGCAATGTGACTTGTCAAGGCAAGACTTCAGTTGGACCTATGCTTTTTCTTACTTAGAGCCTATATGACTTGTTGATGAGAGAAGTGGCTACTGCCAGCGGTCAGCATCCAAAAAGACTCATTGTACCCTCAGGGTACAACAGCAAAGAGCAGGCACTGCAAAAAGTCCCCTAAATCCTTCTCCATCAAGCTCCGAAGAGCTTTGCGGGGAATTAATAAATCCAATCCCTGGTGGGAAAGGTGATCAAGCTCTGTTTAAAGGTGAATCATGGATGGCAGAAGCAAGGGACAGTGACATTCCCCTATCAAGCAGGACAATGCCCTTTAGAATTAGCATATATACTGTACATATAATGAGTGACCAAGACCCCTCTCCACCCTAGCTAGGACAAGGGAAGGCCCAGCAATGGCTGCTGATGACTGAGGTAGACCTATAGGCTCCTTCAAACACACCATCCTTAGCTCACAAGGATGGTGAGGTTGCAACGACCAAAGGAACTAACGAGTTTAACCGTAACTCAAACTCCAGCCTAGCGATCATCAGGCAGGGACATTTCCAATAGGCCACCAATTCTCCCTATAAGCCAGGAGATTGCAGGACAGCAGTTGATGGAAGGTAACTCTCCCTCAGAAGGAAAAGTCAGCAGCACCTGTTGAACGTTAACCCTTCCTCTGAAGAAGTTGTCCAGCATGTGGAGGCGGTCTTCCGGGCAGCGCTCTATGTTTCCCGTCAATGAGCAGAGCTAAAGTTGAAGGTCGGCATCAAGTATTGCCTGTGAAACGTAGCCAAAGCTAGTTTCTGGGTTTACCCCCCCCCCCCGAAGGAACTCTCCCCCAATTGAAAGTCCCGAAAGGACTCTGTCTGCATACCTCTGCTTTCATTCCTATGCCGAAGCTATAGGACCAAAGGTGAGCAGAAGTAAAGTTTGTTACCGTAAACTAACAATTACGGAAGCCATTCCATATTGAAGAAAAAGAAAATTAAGAATTTTTATCCAGTTGGTTCTTTATTAAGGTGGTTAAGCCGAATAAAGCGGGGGAGAAATGGTGAAGGAGAACTGGCAGAGCGGAACCGAAAATGTCTGCATTCCTCAGAGCCTGAATAAAAAGTGGCTTGTGTTAGCTACTGTGGGTGTATGCAGGGTAGTTGGTCGACCCCTCACTAACTAGCAGAGGGAAGAAGCACCTTGCCAAAAAGTTTTATGGCTAGTAGTCAGCCGTCAATGAACTATATCTCTAAAATAAAAAGCTGAAGATTTGTATATGGTGCTAGAACAACCTGAAATTACACTATGAAGTGAAAGCTAGAAGAGGGTGGAAACCAAGCTGTAAAAAGGGAATCAAGAACAGAGGTAAAGTAGGATAATATACAGCAAGCCAAGTTACGAACTGGTATGCATTGACGTTAATTTGAGCATACTTCTACCATCCAGCTGTACCAAAAATTATTTTCTACCTTTGGTATTTTTCATCACAAAAAAAAATCAATAGGTTTGTTTTTCCACTTCTTTTTGGGGTTATTCTATAAATTTAAATTTTTCATATATTTACCATATTCTAGATAGCATGATGAAAATAACAAAGGGAAAGATGTAAATTTAGTTAAAATTAAAGACTATCTTTCTTGTGAAAATGCACACTTTTAATATATTAAAAAATAACTTCAATGGTCTTATAAAAATCGAATAAATATATTTCTAGACTTTTTAAAACTAAACCTACCAAAAATTAAAAAAAAATAAAAATTCAAGTACTGAAAAGAAGAAAAGATAAAAAATTAATCCATTTCTCAACTACACTTCAAGGGTTACAGGCAACTGATGAATGGTCAACACCCGAGCCTCTCTCCGCATAAGGAGGGCCTGGCAATGGATGCTGATGACTCAGTTGGTAGACCTACATGCAGGCCCAAAACCTCCAACCATGGCTTACAAAGATGGTAAGGTTCCGGACACAAAAAGAAACTATCAAGCTTCAGTGGTACTAGAACTCCAGTCAAGTAGACAGCCCGGCAGAGAAGTTTTCAATGAGCCACCATTGGTTACTAATCAACTATATTAACTCAAAGTCTGTACAACTCAGATAGATAACTTACGAGTGGACCTCTTAGCGATGTGCTCAGAAGGCAGAGTCCTTTTTTGCTCCACTCTGTGGTCTCCATCAATCAATGGCTGTTGTTGATGTTGATGTTGATCTTGTTCTTCTCTACTGTCGAGGTCAAGTCTCTTTCTGACAGTGTCAAGTTCCTGTGGATTTCAAAGTGAAGTATACAATAATTTTATCAATAATTACAATATTGAGAGAGAGAGAGAGAGAGAGAGAGAGAGAGAGAGAGAGAGAGAGAGAGAGAGAGAGAGAGAGAGAGAGAGATATTACCACTGTTAAGAAAGTACTGTTTGAAAAAAAAGAGCACTCATATGGAACCATATCTATATCTAACAGAAAATTTGCAGGGTTACTACTCCTGGAGCGAATATTCTGAAAGATATCATGTATGTAACAGGGGACGTGTTTTAAACAACCACTGCTATCCTTCCCCAAATAGAGTTAACCTTGTCTTGAATTTTATGGGATAGGATTGGAAATGTGAGAGAACTGTTATAACTCGTGATATCAGTGCATTCCTGTAAACACATTCGATGATTCGCCATTCCAGAAGCAGCCATCGTATTAAAAATGACCTCACACTAAGAACTGGGAGGGCATGAAAAGTAATGGGCGGGCCCATCGGGACAACATGGCTATCTCACACAATATTAAAACCTATGTCAAAATCCCTTTTTTGGGCTCGAGCAATGTCGTCCTGATTGAAGTGTAACAGATGATTAAAAATTCTCAGTTGTGGCATATTAGAGTTTAACCACATAATTGTTCTTTTGTGTCAACCTCCCTAATTATAAAGAAATCAAAATCATTCCACAATTAGGGCATATAATGATGGTTTGTTTTACACTCTCAAATATAACTATTTGGGACAACAGTCCATCTTCATGAGTGGACTATAAAAGATTTTATTAACTGTATTGAAATCAGACAGTTATCATCACTATGACGAAGATCCATATGTAAGAACACACATCGACTAAGAAATAGTCTGTAATAGGATGGTTAAAGAATTAAGGTACACTCGTTTTCATTTAGAAACATTAGGTCCATTATAAAGGAAACGGAAAAAGACGTAGTCTTTTATTATTTCCAAAAGTAAGCAAATTAAACAATTGGTGCAATAATGTTTACCCCAGTAACATCGTATTTAATAGATTAACATCATTCCATTTAATAAAAATAAGGTCACCTTTTGACTCTTCAATATAAAACATAGTTTATAACACAATGTTAAGTAGAACATTAAACCCGTACTATGAACACTATAATAGTCGAGTATTATACAGTCCCATAAGAGTCCATACATAACAATAAGAAGCTGTTTTAAACACACTTCCAGCTTCCACAACAAACTCTTCAAACTCCTCCAATTGTTTAATGAAGAGGCAACTTTCCTACGATCATGACCTGATGGTAGACTATGCAGGTGGGTCCTTCTGATATAATAGGTGAGTTTGGACCTCAGATGTTTCAAAAAGATTAGATCCTGTTGTTTTCCCTTTAGAAATTTGTCTGCCTTCAACAGCTATGCTCTTTGACAGGTAAGCTTTAAGCCATTCTACAGGGCACTAAAGGGACGATCATCCAAGGGCCCCAACGTTTCGCAGGAAGGTCATTTCTAGACAGGAATGCACTATCTGGGTATAAATTAACTTGTACTAACTCCGAGAATTCAATGTGGCCATCATCTCTTGAAAGTGCCACAATCTCGCTGACTCTAGCACCAGAAGTCATAGCACGTAAAAAAATTGATTTTTGAGTAACATCCCTTAAAGAAGCGGAATAGTTATCTATTGAGGAGGCTAAGTGCAAGACTTTATCCAAAGACCATGAGATGGTTTAGAGGGTAGCATTTGGTTTCAGTTTAGCACAAGCCTTGGGGATCTTATTGAAAAATTAGCTGTTGAGTTCTATATTAAAAGCATAAGTGATAGGTCTGGTTTGGGCACGATTTATATGAGGAAATGGTTGTGAAGGCAAGACCTTGTTCATGGAGTGTGATGAAAAATGATAAACAGAAGTCCATTGTAATCAAAGTAGGCTTATGTTTCTTAACAAACTCCATCCACTTCTTTCAAGAGAACAAATATTGTCTTTTTGTAGTAGAGGACTTGTATTCTTCTATAAAATCAATCTTTTCTTTCAAAATTCTGTATTTTCTTTCAGCAGCTAGGACGAGAAAAACATGAGTTGAAGGATTTTCAGTATCCAGGAGGAAGCGAAGTCAGTATCCTGTTGAACATCTTGAGACAGCAATGGTGTTGACAGAGGAATCCAATGATTTTGGGGTTTCAGAACAAGAGGATACCATGAAGAAATGAACGGTGAAAAAAGGTAATTGTGAGTCCACTAGTTTTAATCCAATGACATCACACCTATCCCCCCTGCTTCCAGATCTAAATTTGGTGCTTCGTAACAGGGAAGCTTATTGTTGAAGCTCGTCGCATAGAGATCTATTTGCACTTCCGGGACTTGCTCAAAAATGAAACAAAATTATTTTTTTGTCCAGGGACCATCATGTTTCCAGAAGCCATCACATTACAAACCATTTCTAAATGAATTGCAGAGATGTCAGTTCCCCTCTTCGACAGACAGAATGCTCAATAATACATAATTGATCTGTGGAGATCTCGAACCCTGTCTGTTGATGCAGTGGACTATAGTCTTGCTGTCGAGAACTAACCTGATGTGCGAGTTCTCTACAGGTTCAATCTCCTCAGAGAAAGAAAACCTGCCATAACTTCCATAATGTTGATATGAAATTGTTGAAATGCAACTGACCAATGACCTTATATCTTTCTGGTGGGGTTACGATCTCCTAACCTCGTTCCGAAGCATCCGTGTGGATCGACACCTACAGAGAAGGAAACTTCATGGGGACGACGCGTTGCCATGGTTTTGGCAGTGGGCCAGGGCTTGAGCTGTTTGCACAGTAGAGGCGGGGTTTGTGGTGATGCTCTCTTCAAGCATTTGATGCCCTTCTTCCAAAGACTCTGTTGGCATCATTGAGACTTGTTTTCAAGATGGGATTTGTAACTGCTGTAATTGTCGCAAACCAAAGACTCATTCCTGATGACGTCTGGTGATCATCATCAATTGAAACAGACACCTGACCGAACTTGTGATTTCCTTCCTCTCGACCTGAGGCAGAGAAAGGATGAGTGATCTCAAATCCCAGTGCAGATCTAGCTACTGGAATTGTTGAGCTCGAGATAACCTGGAGTTCTCGAGGTTGATTTGAGAGCCAAGGTACTGAAGAAACTTCATAACTTCCAGAGCTGCTAGAAGACAATCGGACTTTGTCGCAGCCCATACTAACCAGTCGTCGAGGTATACCATCACTAGAAGACCTTTGTTCCTGAGTTGTTGAACAATGGTCCCGATCAGTTTTGTGAAAATCCTTGGAGCTATGCTGAGCCCGAAGGGCATAGCTTTGAATACGTAGGCCTTTCTGGTCCTGGACAGTGTGAAACAAAGTGGGGGAGGGGCGCTGACCTATCAGAAAATGAAAATAAGCATCAGTAAAATCATGGAGACTTTGTAGGCACCCAGGGGTAGTAGGGTCCGCATTTGCGAGATAGCATCTGGAACTGGTCATTCTGAATGAATCAGTTTAGAGGGGACAAGTCCAGAATAGTTTGAAGAGTGCCCGAATCTTTCTTTCGTATGCAAAATAGACGTCCTTGAAAGTTCATGGATTTTTGCAATGGATAACTCCCTTCTGGAGGCAATCCTGCACATATTCTTCCAGTAAGTTTTTTGGGTTGGAAGAACCTCTTGAACTGTGGTGGTTTCTGTCTCCATTCCCCGCCTAGTCCTTTTGTGACTATACTGTGTGCCAAGAGGATCGAATTTACTGGAAGCTTCTAATTCTTGTCTTAAAGGACCTGCTCCTTTAGTCAATCTACCTGTTTTCTCGGCCCCTTGATTGGCCACCTCTTCTAGATTTTCGTCTTCCACTTGCACTTCTTTCCTGAGCTCCAACAAGGCGAAATATGGTAGGGGCTTGTTCGTAAATGGGATTGAAAGCTGGGAATGTGTAAAGGGTAATTCTATACAATAGCTCCGGCAGCAAGTTATCAAATTCAAGTTTTTTTTACTAAATAGAGGGAAGTCCAAGGTTTCGTTCAATGTATAAATCTAAGCGGTGCTAGGGCTAAAAGTGGTTTAAAAATCAAAATTGCTCATGCCACTAGGTAAGGATACTGCTACTAGGTTAGGTTAGGTTAGGATGTTAAGGTTAACTTGTGGCCTTGTTTATTGCTTATTCTACATGCGCCATTATTCGTATGTTAAAACTGATTCTTTAATTCCTTTCCCACCCGAAAACCCTGGTTTCGCACCCGGGGTGCTCTAAGATTGGAAAGATTAACAAATAGGGTAAAATACTGTTCCTACTTCAAAAAAAAAAAAATGGCAGCTTTAGATATAGCATTAAGCAATTCATCAGAAAAAAAAATATAGTTATTAGTGGCAGAGCTATTGTATAGAATTAACATGTAACGTACTGCTGGGGAACCATGTACACCATATGGGGGATAGTAGCAACTGTGGCAGGCGCGGCAGGAAAAGTTTGCTTCCCTTAAAAGTATCTCCAAGGCTTCTTGCCTTTAGGCTGAGGTCCTCATCCAGGGGTAAATTTCCTTTTAGAGGACATACCACATATCAGTATAAGGCTTTTGTTTAAAAATTAAAATTAAATTTGACCCACCATAAAAACTTAAGTCCCTCAACTTCATAACTCTCAGATTTCTCTTCCGACTAAGCTTTCGTTTGTCTGTTTATACGTTAAAAACATAGATTATGTCATTATTACATCGTTAACTGGTATTCTATGTAGCAAGACATCACTCAAACGTCATAGTTTTTAACCAATGATGATTATCCACATTTTACTTGGGACTAGCATTCTTACAAAACTAGAATCACGTAACTTGAAAACCCAATCAGGTTACAGTTTTACTAGGAAATTGAAAATTCTTTGACACTTTTCTTCACACAATTTCCACTGCTAATTTTTCAGTCTTTTGAGAGCCATGGAGGCGTGTGAACCTTCAACTTGTGTTGCAGTTTTTCATTTACCATTTACTTTGACATCAATTTCTGTGGAATTTTTCCCCCAAGTTCTTGTCTCAATTGTTATTTGAATTATAAAGATTTTGTTTTGCATTATGGTGGTAACATCGAAAGAATAACAAAGTAATGCCAATAATATGGTGTTCCTTAAAGTGACAGTGACACTATTTGCCGCACCTGTGGTTCTAAGTGACAACTTGATATTACCTAGCATTTCGGTGTGACAGAAGGCATGTTGTAATAAAAACGGAAAGGAAGTGAAAATAGGTGTAGTTTTTACATATCCATTTTTGAGGGAACTTGGTTTGAAAAGTCTCATTTAGATTAGAATATAATTTGTTTCTTGTATATAATCATATTGGTGTTAAATTTAGTTATAAATTTGATGAAAATAATTAAGAATTTCTCACAAAACTATAAATGATTGGTGCTCATTCATGTGTGAGGTTATTGTGAATTGTTTATTGAGTCAGAAATTTGCAGCTCAACTTACCCTCCAACCTAAGTAAGTACACAAAGGATTTTAGGCCGTCTTATATTTAATATGGCTGTGTAAGGGAGGGCCGCAAGAGGGGGGGGGAGGCGAAGCTTCCCACCCCCTAGGTAAGGATACAGCTACTAGGTTAGGTTAGGTTAAGTTAGGTTAGATTAGATAGTTTGTTTAGGTGGTTAGCTGGTGGCTTGTTTATTGCTAATTCTATATGTGCCATTATTCATATGTTGAAACGGATTCTTTAATTCATTTCTCACCCAAAAACTCTGGTTTCCCACTGGTGGTCCCCAAAATTGGAAAGGTTACCAAATAGAGTAAAACTATTGTTCCACCTGAAAAAAAAATGCTAGCTTTAGAAAAAGCACTAAGTAATTCATCAGAAAAAAAATATCAAAATTATTAGTGGCAGAGCTATTGTATAGAATTACCTTGTAATACACTGCTCGGGAACCGTATACACCATCTGGGAGATAGTGGCAGGAGAAGTTTTCTTCTCTTGAAAGTCTCTCCTGGGCTTCGTCTTTAGGCTCAGGTCCTCCTCCAGGGGTGAATTTACTTCTAAAGGATATACCCCATTTCTGCATAAGGCTCTTGTTTTCAAGAGTTGCCCTGTTCATGACTTCTTGTGCCACCTCTTGGGGAAATACATCTTTCCCCTATATGTTGGATTCAATCAACTTTTTAGGCTCATGCCTAATAGTTGCCGCTGTTAGAACGTGCTCACTGCAGGCTCTCCTGGCTAAAAAGAATGCGTGCAGATCATGATGGAAAGTAGCTAAATGGGTCTTGTCTTGAACTAGAAAGAGGTCAGATTTTGAATAGTTTCCAGTTAACATTTCCAAGTAAGACCGGTGCACCAAAAAAGGTTCTAGTCTTCCTTAGGCCTCTAATTCCAGTTTTAATAGAAATTTCAGAATCTTGGGTAGCTTCTCATTAAACTGTTTTTCTCCGATATCCCTATCTAGTTTGCCAACTGTAAAGGTGTGTTGGACATCTTCCCAACTTGTCTGAGGGGGGGCGGGGGAGTACTTATAAAGACATAATTCTTTCAGATTTCGGTTCGCTAAATCCAAGTTTTGTACAGTGGAACCTCTACTTATGATTGCCTAAACATACAAATTTTCCAACATCAAATGTGAAATTCCATCCAATATTCGACAAGACATCCGATGTAATTTCCAACATACGACGAGTCAGTTTCTCGAATAGTCGCAGTTTCTTGGTTACTCCACTAGGATGGCAGCACATAGGGAGGAACGCCAATTAGTGGAGAGACGATCAGTTCACAGTTCTTCTACGAATCGTATGGTTCTCCCGTGTTCGGTTCGTAATCAAAAGTGCTTAATACCTTCCATTTTAACATTTCCTTCTTCACTTTATAGTCATGGGTCCCAAGAAGGCTAGTGTGAGCGGTGGTAGTGGTGTAAAAAGGAAAAAGGTTATAGTTTCCTTAGATTTAAAAAAAAAAAATCATAGAAAAACTTGAGCGATGTGTGCGTATGAGTAATCTGACTAAACAATATGGCCGAAACATGTCTATGATATTGACGATCATCAAACTAAAGGCAACCATTAAAGTGGTTAAACCATCCAAGAGGATCCCCATTATCTCTAAATGTCACAGCCCTACCTGTAAGGGATGGAATTCCTTTTGCTTATATGGATAAAGGACAAGGAGATTGCTGGCGATGAGAAAACTGAAATGATTGATTGATTGATATGAGGTTTTCTGTCCTCCTGACATCTAAGGTTATTGACAAAGATGTATTCTATTGTAAATAGAAAATAAAATAATATCTAATTTAAACCATAGAAGCAAAAGTTTTATTTCAAAAGTTAAAACTATTTCAGAAGACCTGTTTCTGAAAAACAGCTAAAAGATAACACTAGGATGGTAGGACACATGTCCAAGAATCTTGGCAAGGATGAACCTGCCATGCTCACCTTGATCCTCAGATATCTATTTCTTTCAATACTATATGTGGGGCTCTTGGTCAACAAATGCCTCATTGTCAATGGTACCAAACAGTCATCGCAATATGGCTGGTATTGGCCAGTAATCAGTTATTCATGTGTCAACCAAGTGTGAATAATGCGAAAACGACAAAGAGCAGTCTCCCACTTTCGTGGCATCTTATTTTCAATTAAACTATCCCAATACTCTTGCCAATTATTAGAAACAAATTCTTCATGTTGGGTAAACAATCCTCACAAAAAATGGGCTACCTTTTTGGTCGTAGTTTAGCTGCAGCATTCTATGCCAATAAATATCGTTTCCAGACACACACATATGAGCCGGAACACAGCAAAATTTAACTGTTATACCTCTCAGTTCAATTATAAAAAGCCATTCTAGAATCCTTAAAACTGAAGAGTTACACGAATAAAAAACTTTTAAAGCTTGAAGGACACTACTTGCATCACTAAGAATTGTGAAATTAACCCCCTCTTCCAATGCTATTTTTTCAAAAGCAAATTGTATGCCGTATAGTTTGGCCATGAATATGGAAGCTGTAAGAGGAAGTGCACCTCTGCAATTAAAAGCATTACTATAAACTCCAACGCCAACATCAGATTTGAAGCCATCCGTATATATAAAAGTTGATTACTTAGCTGTATGTTCTGCAATATGTTCTATAAAAAAAGACCTGGCATGTAAGTCGGTCATGTTATCATTGGGAGGCAAGTACAGAAAACAAATTATATATTTTCTCCCTATATCAATCTGTACAACCACCACCTGCAGAGGTGTACGAATAGACAGAGAAACTTGGGGAACATCTCGACGAATGTATTTGTGACTTCCGCTATGGCTCCCCACTTGGTGATCAAATGGTGTCCTATAACTAGCATATTTGCGAGGACAAGGAGTATTATGATCAAGTTTACTCTCCTGTAGACAAATAATTATGGGGGAATGCTCATGAATAAGAAGCTTAAGTTCTTCATATTTGGCCCTTAAACCCTGACAATTCCATTGCAAAATTGAGGAAAAAACTATGGTTTATAATTTGGTAGACCCATCGGATAGAGTCTTCCCATTAGCAGTTTTTGATCTAACACCATTTCCAGGTGGTTTTATTAAAGAGGGTCTTGATAGCATTTATGATTTTCTTTTTGTCTTTTTGATCTGATTGTTGAGAAGGTTGGTGGACCTCCACTTGAATTTCCGTTTATTTAAATCGACTTCCAGTTGATCAGAAACATCAACAGACAATGCATCATGTTTATCTGATGTCGTAATTTTGATATTTCTTATGGAAGGGGGCGAGAGAGATGGAGGTCTCTCTCTTTTCCGATTAGTAGGTGGTGAGCTACCAGGTTTTTGCACTTTCCCCAATACAGGTGCACCTGGTAACTTGGTGTCAGGTGGAATCTCCATCAAATTAGGCAAGGACATGGCCTTAGAGAGGTTAGTACTATTGTTAGTAATGGGTGACGAAGGCTGTACATAAATGCGCAATGACCCATTTTTAATACACTGTGGCAGAGCCTCAGAAGGCAATATGATTACCTTGTCTTTTTTTATTTTCCTCCATACAGATGGTGCTGTTCTACTGTTAATGGAGGTAACAAAAGACACTCAAGATTGGCGTCAAGATTCTTTCATGGCACGACGGAACTGTGCTCTACACTATATGTATGTTATCAAATTTTCATCAGTACAGGGTCTACACAATCTAGTCAGAGATTTTCTGGTGGCTCTGTGTTTCTGAAGACCACCGGGGGACTGGTCGTCATTTCAGTAATCCCATTGTTTTGGGAATTGAATTGATTCCTGCTGTATCGAGTGTTTCATTCAGTAGGTCTATGGCATTATTAATACTTTCAAACTGTTCTGCCCAATTTAACCCAGTCTACCTTGTCAAGATTCCATCGTTGCGATCTTTGTAAAGGCAAACCCTTGTTGGCGTTTATAATGATTGATGCATGATCACTATTATGCTAATCATCTAATGTCTTCCAATCAAAATCAAGAAGGCAGTTAGAGCTTGCAATTGAAAGGTCAATGCATGACAAGATACCTGTGTGAACATGGAAGTGTGTGGGCTCTCCTGTATTAGGGAGTTCAACATCCTCAATCTCCACAATTGATGAGATAATATTACCCCTTGTATTTGCCAAAACATCACCCCATAAAGGATGTCTCCCAGTCATATCTCCCTGTAAGAGAAAAGGTTGAGGGAGTTGTTGAATGACCTCTACTAAATCATCATATAAAAAATTATCATTAGGAGGTAAGTACATTGTTAATACACCATGATAATGCCTCAGGAGGTAATATGCTTACCTCGTCATTTGACATTTTATCAGATGGTATATTTATTTTTCTTGAGGAATTGGCAGTACTAGGTTGTTCTAAATTAGATTTGAGGGCAGCTCCCTACAACTCATACAGCTCACATCTCTTGTCTGTGGATTTATGATTCAAGTTGCATTTTAAACACCTCGCTCCAGTGCATATTCTCAATGTTATAAATTGGAGCAAATACCAGACATTTTCTAATTTTTGCAAACTTTAGACGGGTGCCTAAATTTAAAACAATTAAAGCATTGCAGTGGCTTCTGCTCGAATGGTCTCACTTTAATCATTTCGTTTTTAATGATGATATGGAAAGGTACATCAGCATCCTGGAACGTAAGTATTATCATTGATGTACCTGGGACTTTGTGAACTTTCCATACATTTGGTGGACACATGGCCAGTATCTCTTCCTCTGCAAATTCATACAGATCTATGATAAAAACTACTCCCCTCCCATAGCTAAAGGTTAGGTGGGGTTTAACATCTAACTTGATAACATCATTAATTGTTTTTATATTGGACAATATTACAGACTGTACTTGATTTGGCATGGATAAGGAAACTATTTTTTCCAAAATGAGATATATTGCTTGGTGCAATAGTTTTTACTTTTTTTCTGAATTAATTTGAAATTTTAAAATATCCTGAAACCCCCTTAGATTCAGGTACAAGCCACATCGGTGGATTTGGCTCCCTATGGAAAGGCATAACTAAATCCGCATCTTTTCCTCCCAATTGGCAGGCCTATATACATCGAAATCCTTTGGTACTTTATCGCAGAGAGCAACAATAACATTCAAGTTAATAATTTTAATATTACTCATGTTACTTATTGCACTAAATGCTTCCTCATAACTACTGTAAGATATCCATGAATCCCATTTTTCATCTTTGTTTCATCCTTATTTCCTTTATACATCAATAGCACTCAAATGCTTTGTATAGATCATCGTAGTTTGTCTCTACTGGAATTTTGGTAATATGAAGGATTCGAAGTTTCCTCATGTTACCCAAATTACTCAATTTTGGAAAATCAGTAGAATGGTCCTCTCCCTTTCCGAGGTCATCAACAGAACTTTCCCTATTCAAATTATCAGAGGTCGTAGGGGATGGGAGGGGAGTCAGCATATCCAGGGGATGGGGAGTCAGTGTTTGAAGGGTCAATAGTTAAGGGTGGAATTTTCTTTATGATTTTTGTTGGTTGTTTTACTAGTTTAACTGTTTGAGAATTTTAAGAAAGTATCATACGTTGGAAAGGAAATTTGCATTCTCCACTATCGGCACAACGAGAGTATACTTCCCAGATGGTCCACTCCATACCCTACCAGAAGGATAGAAGATAAAGAGGCAAAGGTGTAAGCTAAACCCGCCTGTTAGCACTGAGACCAAGAAAATATGGAATCATCCTCCCCATATCTGTAATGATGGGCTTCCAGCCAGAAGCCAAGAGACCCACCTCAAGGATTGGATATCCCAGATTCCGATGACCCAACCTTTGGGAGTAGTTCCACCAAAAAGATCCAAACCATCTTTGAGATGGCTGAAATCATCCAATACTCTCATACATAGATTTGAAAGCAAATATATCCCAACCGTGATCCCTTCTCCCATTCATCTAAACAGGCAGTAATAACGAATGTGGAAATATACACGCCATTTAAATGAAAAAAAAAAAATAAATGAATAAAATAAATGAACAAATAAAACAAAAATTATATATATATATGTATATATATATATATATATATATATATATATATATATATATATATATATATTTATATATATATATATATATATATATATATATATTTATATATATATATATATATATATACATATATATATATTACTATATATATATTACTATATATATACATACATACATCTACATTTATATATATATATATATATATATACATATATATATATATATATATATATATATATATATATATATATATATATATTATATATATATACATACATACATCTACATATATATATATATATATATATATATATATATATATATATATATATATATATATATATATATATATATATATATAAACTTAGGAGAAGTAATACTCATGGAGTTACAAAAGAAAGTTGATTAAATTAGGAGAAGGTCGGCGTAATATTGAGCAGAAGAAATAGAGGAAGGGAGTAATTTAGATTCGAGCTTAGGGAGCATTGTCCCAAGTTAGAGAGCCCTCTTGCCCATCACAATTCTTCAACAATACGAAGAAACCATATGACTACGTCAAGGCATTCTCACGTTAAGAGGGCCTACAGTAATAGGTGGTTTAGAAGATTCTCGAGGAACTTTTTTTCCCCCTGTTTCTAATGTCTTTACATAAGTAATAGATTTATTTAATAACTTCTTGACATGCCCTACGCCTATATGTTCAATAATTGATTTATTGAGGGCAGCTTCTTCTAACTTATAAAACTTGCAGCTCCTATCATTAGATTTATGACTAGAGTTGCAGTTAAATCACCTTGCCTCAAGTGTAAATTCTCCATGGTAAAGATTGGAGCAAATATTACAAATTTTATCATTCTTGAAAACTTTGGAAGGATGCCCAAATTTAAAGCAATAAAAACATTGCAGTGGCTTCTGCTTAAAAGGTCGAACTCGAATCCTTTCATTTTCTATGTTTATGTGGAATGGTACAGCAGCATCCTGGAAAGTAAGGATAATCATTGATGTTCCAGGTAATTTATGTACTTTTTACACTGGTAGTGGACACAGCCAATATCTCCTCTTCTGTAAATTCATAGGGATCCCTACTGAAAACCACCCCTCTTCCATAGCTAAAGTTTAGATGGGGTTTGATGTCCAATTTGAAATCATCATTTTCTTCCTTTAAACTGGACAACATAACAGACTATGTGTATGACTTACCCTTTATCAAATAACTTTTCTTACAGAATCGAGATATATCTAAAGATGCGATCATTCCTACCTTCCTCTGAAGAAATTTGTGGATCTTAAAATAATTTTCTGTACCTCCTGCAGATTGAGCAAGAAGCCACATTGGTGGTTTTGACTTTCTTTGGGATGGCATAACTATTTATATGTCTTTATCAATCCAGTCTGCTGGTCTGTAGACATCCAGATCTTTAGGTACCCCATCACACAGAGCACCCTTAATACTCATATTACCTACTTTGATATCCATAATGTTATGACTTGCATTGAATGCTTCCTCAAGACAATTAACTGTTAACCAAAAATCCCATTTATCATCTTCAGGTTTCACTCCAATTTCTTTTTTTAATCTGTTGCATTCAAATATTTTATGTAGCACATCATAATTAGCTTCTAATGGGATTTGGGTAACATACAGGATTTAAAATTTTCCTTTATTGCCCAAATTACCCTTTTATCGAATGTTCAAAGAATAGTAATTTTTAGTTCCTAAGTCATCAACGGAATTTTCTTTAAATGAATTGCCAGAGGTCGTCAAACACTGCCGGGGACGAGTCAGCATATCCAGGGAATCTGTATCAGAAAAATCCATAGGAAAAATTAAAAGAAAAATGTGATATTTAAAATTGTTTGATCCACCTTCTTGAGAACATTAAGGAATCACATGTTGAAAAAGAAATTTACACTCTCCACTATCGGCAGAATGAGAATATAATTCCTAGATGGTCCACTCCATACCCTACCCGAAGGATAGCACCAAAACAGATATAGAGGCACAGGTGTAAGCTGAACCCGCCTGTTAGGACTGAGACCAAGAAACTATGGAATCATCCTCCCCATATCTGTAATGATGGGCTTCCGGCCAAAAGCCGAGAGTCCTACCACAATAATTGGATCCCCCTGGATTCCGAAGACCCAACACTTGAGAATGGTTCTGCTCAAAAGTTCCAAACCGTCTTTGGGATGGCTGAGATCATCCAATACTCTCACATATTGCTTTGAGCACAAATACCTCCAAACCGTTACACGCCTCCCATTCATCAAAGCAGGCAGCAATAACGGATGTAGAAACATCCCCGCCAATAAAAAAAAAAAAAAAAAAACATAATATACTGTATATGTAAATATATATACATATGGGAAATTTCACTCATAGAGTTGGGGCAGCCACATGCAAGAAAGTTTATAAAATTAGGAGAAGGTCAAATTAATATTAAGAGGAAGAAAAATATATATGAGAGAAATTTAGATTTGAACTGAGGGACAAATTTCCCCAAGTTCGAGAGCCCTCTTGCCCGTCACCAAGTTTCAGCACGGGAATGATATGTCGTGCTGAAGCTCAATTACTTTATCATGGCATTCTCTCACTACGAGGGTTACGAGGATTAGGTTTGAATCATTCGCAATATTTTTCATTTCAAAATTTCATAAAGGCAGAATAAACAA
>NC_090741.1:7712590-7752590 GCF_036898095.1 Palaemon carinicauda | reverse complement strand
AAACCTGGCCAATACAAACTAACAAGTCCAACATTCCCTACCCATCCTAACCCTAACCCACATTAACCTAGATGATACCTACTTCCATTCTGCTTTTATATCCGTCATCCATTCACTCAACAACAAAGCCACTGCCTCTTTTGCTTTTCCACTTTCAATCCCAGAAACTCTACCTGTCACTTACACCAAACAGCACTTAACCTTCCCTTTTATCTTTGTCTCACACAAGGCAAATACATCCATCCTTCTATTGCGAAACATACACCCAATCTCATATCTTTTACTCTTTATCGTACATCCACACACATTTAGACACCCCAAATCTAGAGTGCGGGGAGCAATCAACCCCTCCAACACTCCTCCTCTTTGATATCTCTCAGCAACAAATAGACAAGAGAGGGGATTCCCAGGCCCCTTTGTCCGGTCCCTTTAGGTCGCCTCTTACAACACGCAAGGATATATTGGCACTATGGGTTTTACAATATGAAAATTATGTTTAAATAAATAAACACCTTTTCGTGAATACCATCACCCATTTTGTGCTCATTTGCATTTTTCAAAGTTCCAACAATTGCAGTCTTGTTCCCCAAAGTGTTGAGTGAGTGTTTTAACATGTACACCAACTGGTAGTTACAAAATACTTTTCTAAATTATGATGGCCATACGGATATGAAGAGGAGTGGGGACTAATGTATTATACTGTACATGGTGAAAAACTAACTTCTCCAATGACAAAATATGTCCAATAAGGACAAGATATTATAAAATTAAGGCCCCAAGACAAGCACTAGGGCATCAAAGTCCATTTACCGCTATATAATACTAATTAATTAGTTGTATCCGAACACTCACACCATTTGGTATCATTTCAACCTCTAAAACCAATCACACTACTATCATATAATAACATCTAAAAGTGAAATAAGAAGGAATTAAGAACATTAAATAAATAACTTAATGAAATTAATTAAAGCTTGTGATAAAATACAACACTACAAATTTTCAAAGTTTACTGTGTCCAATAAGAAATGGACACATTTTAGCCATAGGATCCCATTGGTCCTGTGGCTGCTTGATTTTGGATAACAATGACCTACTCATTAATGACGGTCAACCTAAAGCCATTGTAGTGTTCATCTTTATTCCCAGATTTTTATATATTTCAAAAGAGACTGAGTCGAGACTTCTGGTGGAGGCAAACGCCCATGAATAATTCATTCATTAACCATACAAGAGATCCAACTGCTGTTTCAATTTTGCTTTGCCAACAGCGTTTCTGACCACTTTCTCAGATACCTCTAAAATTTTTGACACACTGAGGGTGCATGAGTACAGTAAAAGGCATACCCTTTTAAGGTTGTAGGTTGGCCAGGGCACCGGCCACATGTTGAGATACCACTGCTAGTGTGTTACTGGGTCCTTTGACTGGCCAAACAGTACTACATTGGATCCTTCTCTCTGGTTATGGCTCATTTTCCTTTTGCCTACACACCAAATAATCTGGCCTATTCTTTACATATTCTCCTTTGTCCTCATACACCAGACAACACTCAGATTATCAAACAATTATTCCTCACTCAAGGGGCTAACTACTGCACTGTAACTGTTAAGTGGCTACTCTCATCTTGGTAAGGATAGAAGAGATTTTAGCTAGGGTATGCTGCTCTTCTAGGACACTCCAAAATAAAACCATTGTTCTCTGGTCTTGGATAGTGCCAGAGGCTCTGTACCATGGTCTTACACTGTCTTGGGGTAGCGTTCTCTTGCTAAAGGGTACATACAGGAACACTATTCTATCTTATTTCTCTTCCTCCTTTTTTTTTTTTTTTTTTTTTAGTTTATATATTAAACATTTATTTTAATGTTATAACTGTTCTTAAAATACCTTAAATGTTAATTACTTTTCTTACAGTTTCCTAATTTCTTTTCCTCACTGGGCTATTTTCACTGTTGGAGCCCTTGGGCTTACAGCATTCTGCTTTTCCAACTAGGGTTGTAGCTTAGCAAGTAATAATAATAATAATGGATACAGGTAGGTATAGCAAGTGGTGCATCCATTTGCAGGTGCACCACGGTCGAGGCAACAACTTTGATCCTGATACGTACTTACCAAAAATATATCATTACCTCCGCCAACGAAGCTGGAAGGAGGTTACGATTTACCCGCTGTTTGTGTGTGTGTGTTTTTGAGCTTCCTGGTCACAATTTTAACAGTAAAATAATGGAACTTGCAGGGATTAACTTGTGAAAAAAGCTGGAAATTATTAAATCTTGGAAGGTCAAGGACTATAGTCAAGGTCACAGTCAAGCAAAATGTCCAATTCACGTATTCAGCCATAAGTCTGGACATTGTTGTTAAAGAAACTTAAAACTTGATTCATATTCGATTGTGAAAATCCACGCCAATTAATATATGTTTAGGTCAAAGGTCAAGGTCGAGCTAAAGGTCAAGAAATAACTGCTTCGGCAGAGATCTGTGCTCAACCGAGTGCGCCTCTAGTTGTTATTACTATTACTAGCTAAGCTAAAACCCTAGTTGGAAAACCAGGATGCTATAGGCCCAAGGGTTTCCAACAATGAAAAATAACCCAGTGAGGAATCCTTGTAAACAAGGAAATAAACTTCGAGAGAAGTAGTGAACAATCAAAACATTTTTGGTAAAGTGACAATATTAAATTAGGTCTTTCATGTATAAACTATAAAAGCTTTAGAGAAAAAAAAAGAGGAAGAACTGCTTGGTAATTTCAGTGTTGTGAGGCGCATGACGACTGAGGAGATTATATAAAGAATAGGCCACACTATTCGGTGTGTGTATACAAAGGAAAAATATGCCGTAACCAGATAGAGGGATCCAATTTAGTACTGTCTGGCCAGTCAAAAGACCCAAAAACTCCCTAGCGGTAGTATCCAACTACCCTGGTACCCTGGCCAAACCAAACACCTACCATGGGAGGAAAATTCTTTTTCCTACAACTTATTGATGTGGCAGGAACAAATACTATACGTGTTTGTTCTTGTATGTATCATCTTTGTCTTCAACTTTTTGTGTGATTTGTCCAAATGTCCATGTCTGTTAATCTATTAGCTTCCTCTAGGTTTTTATTCAATTACATGTCCAGGAGAGCTGGTAGGTATTCTAAGAAATCATTAGCAAAAAACCTCATTTATTGGCAAATGGTAAGTATAAATATAGTATTCCAAATTCTATACCGTCGTCGTAACTATAGTTAGACTGCTTTATTAACTGTGGAGTACACCTCGTTGCAATGTTTGTGTTTACAGTAACCAAGCGTGGTTACTGGCGAGAAACCCAAATCTTGTTATTCGGTCTTTGGTCCTCGTAGCGTGTACACTCAGCTCGGGCCAACAGCTTCTCGGGGGTGTCTGTGCCTGGTGCCCCCAGGTTTGTCAGGCTTTATACAATAGCCTATGCCGTACTACGGTTATGTAGTGGAATATTTCCCAAATAATCTATACAGGTCAGTACAAGTGTATGCTTGGAGGTGTATTCTGAAATATACGGATTCCAATTGTATTTCTATAATGTCCAGCATTTAAGCTATTATTATTGATCCGTTCAATTGCCATTGTTAAATAGAACATTGCCATTGTTATATAATAGTCTGTGTCAAGTGCTTTGTAAAATATACATCTTGACACCTAATATAATATAGCTAATGATAATCATGATAACTATTCTATGCTATGTTATTGTAATATTCTAGTCACTAAAGTGTGTATATAGGCATCTATCTGACAATCTGTATATTACTGATTATTTGTTTTGTCAGGTGGAGTTTTCTGGAATAAAACTTAATGATATGTGAAATCCATCAGCGTTTACTGAACCAATAAGAACCCAAACAGTTAGACGAATAGAGACCCTTATACCGACTATTACATTGAAAATATATCTGAATCTGGAACATCCACAACAAAAGAGACAACCAGTTCAGATAACACTGAACTAAGTATATGAGCAGCCCAAGTCGATCAAGCAGAGTAGTTGTTGAGTAAACCACATATAAGGCAGATTGGGTATAACATAAAAAACTACCCCAAAAACAAAGCAAAAATAAAAACCTAATACAGAACTTTGAATACTACAAATTAAAGATAAACCAACAAATTTGCCTCAAAGTACTAATATAGCCACCAATTATCTCATCAGGATGTCAGAATTGGTTAAGAAAATGTAAAAAGGGGATTACCGTAGATATGTACAGTTGTTGTCAATCATAGGCTGACTAAAATTAAAAAGCAAAACATTCTGGCGATACTCCATTGAAACTGCGTTGCCAGCCCTAAAGCTACACAAACTGAGAAGAAAACAAATAATTCTTACTGTTGTGCTGTCGATGCGACAGCACAACTAGGCCTACTCATGTGAAAAGTTATTCTTCTTGGATTCAATGAGAGTCTGGGGGCACCTGGAGCAGCCAATGAAACCACAATGTAATTAAGTGGGTTTGTGATTAACTAATATTAATTTGGTTGTCTGATCTGAATTATTGTTAAAACTAAACAGAAAAAGAATTGTACTTACAGGCTGGACTGGCAAAGTAGCAAGAGGGCCCTCGAGCATACAAAAGGGAGGTCCAAAATCCAGAGGTCCAAACGTCTGATCTGCCAATGCCTGTAATAAAAACATAATGATGCTTCTTACTATGGCATTGGATATTTCCTATACTATTAAGATTCTCAACTAGAGATGTTAGCACAGTAAAATGTTAAAAGTCTGCTCTTAATGCTATAAATAAATAAATATGTATTATAAAACTATTTGATATCTTGCAGAAATCTGGAACATATCATTGGGTGTTCTCAAAATGTTAAATCAGAAAAAGGAGTGAGAAATAAATTACCCTCATTGAAAATAAAACCCATATTTGATTGAAAACTTAACATCTGCTTTATGATCGTAATTGTAGGTGTTATATTCTGTAAACAAAGCAGTAGAGTATGTGAATATTTCTTTCTTAGCTTAACAGTTATAGAAATTTGAGAAAATATTCTTTTGGGCTCGATCCATGTCGTCCTGATGGAAGTTCCTCTAGGCAGCTTTCTACTTGGAATATTTCCAGCAAGTGATATACCAGAGAATTTTACTTGTGCAGGTAACACAAAGTTCTTACCCTTGAGCAAATATTTCAAAAGATATCGTGTATGTAAAAGGGATGTATTTAAAACAACCACGGATATCCTTCCCCCAATAGATTTAACCTTGTCTCGAGTGATATGGGATAGGATTGAATACATGGGAAAGCCGTTTGCTTGCTTTGGGAGTTTTCTGCTTGTTTTGTCAAGTTTTTGTGCAAATTTTGGATTATGGATGCCTCTGCTTCTGGTACATCGTTTGAGTACCCTACCCTTTTTTTTGTTAGAGAATTTTGCGTCCCCCCCCCCCCCTTGTTATTGAGCAATGCATCTGTTTTTGTCTCACGGCCGAAGGCGAAAGCTCAAGTTTTCAAATTATTGAGTTTTATATGAATTTTTTTTAGCTAGCCTGGTTGAAGTGTGTTACATATATATTTCATAGCTGTGGTATAATTCGATTTATTGGATGTTTGGCTTATTTAGTCTTGGCCTAGGCTAACTATTTATCTACCCCTAGCCTTTGGTCAAGTCAAGGTAAATATTTACAATCCCACTTTCCTTTCATAACAGTAACCATAAGGTTCTCGTGAAGGCTGGCACACCTCCCTGTCTACTGATACATCATAGCGGGGAACTGTCACCTTGAAGGGATTCCCTGGAAGTTGTAGATAGTCTGACACACCCAGCCTATGTCGACAGTATCCCATCTTATCTACTTAGCCTTAGTTTTTGGATAGGCGGCCAACTTGAAACAAACACACACTGGAAGAAAAAGCAAACAAATTAAGGATGTCAATAAGCGAGGACGGGACAGAAACGTCTGTACATCGTCCGAGCCAAAAGTGAAGTGAGGCAGCTCACCGGTGTGTGGAGGGGGGAGGGGTAGCTAGCTACCCCTCCCCTACCCCCGTGCTAACTAGCGCGGGCGTAGTTTAACCCTCGTTAAAATCTAATGGCTCGTCATTTCAGCTACGCCGAAAGTAAACCCTATGTAAATAGCGTGGTTTGTATTTCGGTTACGGAACAAATATATATATATATATATATATATATATATATATATATATATATATATATATATATATATATATATATATATATATATATATATATATATATATACATATATATATAACATATATATATATATATATAATACTTATATATATATATAAATATTTATACATACATATATATATAATTATATATATATATATACATACATACAAATATATACATATATATATATATATATATAATATATATATATATATATATATATATATATATATATATATATGGGAAGAGAGAGAGAGAGAGAGAGAGAGAGAGAGAGAGAGAGAGAGAGAGAGAGAGAGAGAGAGAGAGAGAGAGAGAGAGAGAGAGAGGACTCCTAGCTTGTGTTTATAAAAGATTTTTCAGTCGAGTCATAATATATTTCCAAACTAAACATCGATCCTTTTTGTCAACAAGTTGTTCGTGAGAATGGCATGGCAAATAACTCAACAATTATATTATATAATTATAAGTTAGAATCATTATAATGATACAATTAATTTCTGGAGAAATTATACTGAATTTACGTTTATCCATAATTTTTCGTGGTTCCCCTACCATCACACCCCTTGCAGCTCTAACAAGTACTTCCCCGGCCCACCGTTATCCTTCCCCTGCCCGTTACCTTCCCTCCTAACAACCAAACTCTTCTATACCTGAAATTCTGGAATCTATAGAGATTGGGGGTGACAGAGGGGGACTGGAGACGACAGGACATTTGCTTTTGACTGTACCATACAAAAACAATATTAGGCAGTATTTACTGTGTTCATCATCTGCTTGGGTACCCGCTCGAGGCAAAAGGCAGTGACTTTTTACGTTAGGAGTTGCCCACCAGTGGAACACTTACTCGCGATAATTCCCTTATCTTGCCTGTGTCTGCTACCTAACCATCGCGATAGGCTTGACTGTACTCAAGAGTTAGAAAGAAAGAAACAAACGCATATATAAGCATTGTCTCCAGTGTTAGCTATGGTACTGTTGCCAAAGTATCTTCAGTTAGCAGATGAATATAACACTAGAAGTGGCATGATGTGTTCGATAGTGCCTGAATCCGGGGTTTCCCATATGCACACTGTCCCTACGCATAGGAGAAATATTTCTTTGGTATATGTCGTACTGGATCCACAGTTCTAGTCTTAGGAGGAAAGTCGTTGGGATCCGAACACCAGCGAAAATCCCACAAGAATAGTTTAAATGATGGACATATTTTTCATGTAAGTAGTGTACTGTACTACTTCACACTCACAAGAATCATATGACCTAATATACAGCAAAAGTCAGTAAAAAATAATAAAATATTTTAGTACCTAGCTCTTTTTTGCATCTTTATATACACTTCTTCAGAGTACAATACAAAATATTGTACCTTGAAGTAGTGTATATCAAAATGCACGGAAGCACTAGGTACAGCTTTTGCTGTATATAAACGCAAAGTTAAAAAGCTTACCTTTCAACAGAATTTTTTTTTCAACTATATAATAATTATGTAGGGGTTATCTTGAATTACTGTAACACAGTTGAGATACTTAAAAACACAGCTAGAAATACATACCACATCCCAAAAGGGACGAGTACACTGGAGTGTCTCCTCTCTGAGCGTGATGTCTTCTGCGCGTGCTCGTGTTGGCGTCTCTTCCCAATCGCGCAGCAATAGAGTTATGTTCTCCATGTCCTCCTCCTGTTCTTCTCGGAGAGTTTCTTCTACACTTGCCAGCAAGGGTTCGGCAGAAGAATGGCCTTTCATCTTCAGAGAGGTTAACACGGCATGTTCTGTAATGAATACAATAATGTTTCGTGTTTATTTTAAGGGGTAATAAGGCAATATTCTCTACAGCAATATATCTATCTACTAAGGCAATTCCCCCAATTTTGGGTAGCAGCTAACATAAAAAAAAGAACAAATGGGGAACTTTCCTTCTCTTAGCTTCCCCCACCCTCTACCGTTATCCACCACAAATGAAGTTTCATATGCCAAAGCACCTACTACTGCTACCTCAGCGGTCATCAAGGCAACCAGACAAAGCAGCAAGGTCTATCAGAACTGCGTTAAAATTGCTCATCATTCACTCCTATTTCTAGCACGCTCTTTTGCCTCTTTCACATATATCTCCATCCATCCAACCAAACCTTGGCCTTCCTCTTGTACTTCTCCCGTCAACTATTGCATTCAT
Organism: Palaemon carinicauda; assembly: GCF_036898095.1. Lineage (NCBI taxonomy): Eukaryota > Metazoa > Arthropoda > Malacostraca > Decapoda > Palaemonidae > Palaemon > Palaemon carinicauda. Next base: position 7,744,263 of record NC_090741.1, on the reverse strand, counting down.
CACTTTCTTCAGCAAACAGCCATTTTCCATTCTCTCTAGATGACCAAACCACCTTATCACATTCCTATCCACTCTTATCTGCTAATTCCATTCTTATACCAGTTCTCACCCACACTATTTTGTTCCTAACCTTATCTAATCGAGATACACAAGCCATACTCCTCCGACACTTCATCTCAAACACATTCATTCTCTGTCTGTTACTTTCATTCCCCACAACTCCAATCTATTCATCACATTTAGTACAAACACTTGCTCATTCAGAATTCTCTCTATATTAATTCCATTTACAGGAATAACAAACCCCAAACTACTTAAACTGATGTACTTCAAGTAACTCTACATTCAACATGACATTCAACCTAACACCACCCTCCATTTTCATGCATCTCATACCCACATTAACTCTCAACTTCCTTCTCTCACACACCCTCCCAAACTTTGTCACTAATCAACTCATCCTCTCTGAGTCTGCAATCAATATCGTATCATACGCAAACAACAACTGATTCACCTCCCACTCATGATCACTCATCTATCTGTTTCAATCCTCGGCCAAGCACTCGGGCATTCGTCTATCTCACAACTCCATCAACAAATAAATTGAGCAACCATGGAGACATCACACATCCCTGTCTCAGTCCCACTCCAACTTGAAACCACTCACTCATTCCATTTCCTAACCTAACACATGTAATATCTAGTATAAAAAAATGAGTCCTTCTATAGCAGAATGATTCAGCAAATCAAAAATGGCAATTAAACATTATCAAGGTAGACAATAATTGCCTATCGGGCTGGAAGTAGACCCCAACCACCAAACAGGTAGAGCAAATTTGAGCTTTAACCTTGTACTTATATTGTGGCAGGTGTAAAAAGGACATGTGTCCAAAAAGCATATGCTCAGCTCATACAAAAGTTTTGAGTAATAATGTTTTGTTCCCCAGAGATAACTCGCAGGCACTTCCTTGCACGAAACCGGACACAGGTAAAAGTTATGTATACGCCCATACCAAGCACCTCCCTAGTGTTGTGTGTGACTGTTTCTTCCAACAACGGGCCAACTCTCGTCACTCGCTCCAGAAGGAAGCAGCTCCCGCACCTGTACCAACTTCTCTCCAATGGGGAGAGAAATGGTAGGAGCCAAGAGTATACGACTTCTTTCACTGTTTTCCCAGACTTCAACAGACGTCTTCTACTTGTTTTTCTCCTTGGTTGATAATGAGTTTTCTGGCCTCCTGACATCAAAGTTCATTGATATAATTTTTTTAAATATAGAATAAAAGGAAATTTAATCTAATTTCAGAATACCCACTAATGTAATAAATCTAAAAATACATCTAGCATAGCAAAACGGATTTTGCCCAAGAATCTTCGCAATGATGAACCTGCCATCCTCACTTCAAGCCTTGAAAAGATATCTATTTCTTAGGGTTCTAAAAGACGGGCATTTAGTCACCTATGAGGATTAGAATAGTAACTGACAGGCTGTCTAACAGGATAAGTTTCTTGGATAACAGCAGGTAGTGAAGAAACCTGTCATACACTTACAGTTATCAGGAAACACTGTATATCCTTGGACTCCTAGGTAGTAAAGAAACCTGTCATACAATTACAGTTATCAGGAAACACTATGTATCCTTGGATTCTTTCATTATTATATACAAGAGACTTTATTTATCAACAAAGAAATAGCAAAAGACTAGAACAGTCAGATGAGGATGCCAAAAAATATGACTGTAGGACTTCCACAATTTAAACTTCCAGCAAATGCTTGGTGTTGGACAGGCTGACATAAGTCTCTTTATATAGATTATTGATTAAAGGTCTATTCTACTATTCCTATTCTTAAAATATGTTGTTTTAATTGTTTATTATATCTCAAGAAGTTCCGTTTTTCCTTTCCTCACTGGGCTATTTTTTTTTCTGTTGGAGCCCTTGGGCATAAAACATCTTGTTTTTCCAACTACCTAGGAATGTAGTTTAGCTATTAATAATAATAACAATAATAATACCACTGCCACTCAACAAGCAACTATTGTCTACCTTGTTGGAGTTTAAATGCTACTCCTGCTTTACTGAAGATATGGTTTGTATTATCTCTAAGATCAAAATATACTTCATACATATAATAGTGTACAGAAAGTCCTCCACTTACAAACTCAATAGGTTCCAAGAAGCTGTTTGTAAGTTGAATTTTGTTGAATTTTAGCCTAGGGTAGGCCTAATCTAAGTCACATGCCTACAATCTTCAACAGCAAAGGTCAACAAATAGTCCCGTTTCATACTGTAAATGTCATCTTGCTCACTGCATTAAATGATTTAAGTCTGAACCACCTAGGGGCTAGACGCACTGTCAAAAATCCCCTGTCCGGAGAGAAGCTCCGGGCAATCTAAAGAAGAAGAAGAAGAAGAAGAAGAAGATATAAGTCTTATTATACTATTTCATTGAGCTTTTGATGCAATATCCGAGACATGATAGATTTGGAAGTAATTTGTATTTTCCTAACAATACAAACCTGTAGCAGTGTATAGGTGATATTACTTTCGTTGAAGCTGAAAGCCAACCCATAAGACTTTTAGAAAGGGTTAACACCTTACCCTCTAGTTAGAAGGGGGAAAGGGGTAGTCTGCTCCCTAATTCATACACTTGAGATGAGTAACCACTTTTACTTGTAAACAGGACTTCTAGAGGGATAGGTGCTGGCGGGCTAATCTGTACAAATAGCTACACGTTTGTATGGTTAGGAAAATTACAAATTACTTCCAAATTTGTCATTTGTTCCGTCCCTAATACAAACTAACGCTATTCATAGGGGGTGACTTACCCATTAGGAAGGTGGATGTACGTGCCAACTGGCTTCTTGGCATTGTCCCAAGGTTTCCCAGTACATACTCTGCACATAACTAATAGAAACCCTAACCTCATTGAATACTGTGCTACACACGGCCAGTGGCCTATGCGAGCTGTGTGCTTGTGATACTAGCAATGAAACTGTCTATATAAAAGTTCAAGTGATAGGAATCTTCCGAGGGTACCATAGCCATTACCAAATCCCCCCTCACTAGGGGCATGGGGATACAGCAAGTACTTCAATACTAGGTTACACAAGGAAAATGGTTTTACCTGAAGATAGGTGATGCCAGCTTTGCAGAGGATCCTGGGTGCTGATTCCCCACGAGAGAGGGAAGATGAAAGTAAGGAGGAGCCAGTCATTCTTACACATTCATCCCAGAATAATCCCAATAACCGTTGCCCTTAACCCTCTGCTACTCGTCCATCCAGGAGCCTAAGGTGTTTAAACCACTTGTACAGCCACCACAGGACCAATAGCAACCGTTTCAATGTTTCTGTGGGTCTTATCTTGCAGATAGTGGGCGGTGAAGATTGTCTGATACTTCCACACTCCCGCTTGCAATACCTGCACCACAAACTAGTTTCTTTTGAATGCTAGGAGAGCTGCAATGCCCCTAACATCATGAGCTCTGAGTTGTCGTGTTGGAAGAGGATCAGGATTCAGGAACAGATCAATGACTGCAAATCCAAGCAGAGATGGTGTTCTTTGTGACCCTTCTCGAGACCTTCCTCATGCTGAAGAAGTGTGCCAACACTCGGGGGCAAGCTGCTGATGTTTTTTCGAGTTAACAGCTCAAACTCTTTACTGGGTACAGTTACAGTTGATCTACAACATCGGTTACAGTACCAAGACTCCCAACCTGTAACAGTCCGAACCTAGGATCCACTACTCCCGGATAATGAGTTTTCACTATAAACTAAGGGACTAAGTCGAGAATTATATCTCCACATCCCTTGAATGGGCGATGTAGTAGGAAAGACCATGAAGTTCACTAACACCTTTAGCCGAAGCCAAGGTGAATAGGATCACCGTCTACAAAGTGAGATGGTGATCTGTTACCTGGCGTAATGGTTCGTAGGCAGCACCCTTCAGAGACTGAAGTACGCGAACCACGTTCCACGGAGGAAGTTTAACTCCCGACTGGGAGCATGTAAACTCATAGCTTCATATGGGGAGAGAAAGTTCCAACAAGGAAGAAAATTGACTCCTTTCAGTTTGAAGGCAAGGCTCATGGCTGTGCGGTAGCCTTTCACTGACAAAATCGAGAGTAGCACTTCCTCCCGAAGGTGCACAAGGAATACCGCTATTGTTGGAATAGAGGCTTCAAGAAGAGAAATACCTCTTCCATGACACCAACCACAGAAGACAGTCCACTTAGCCTGGTAGACTGAGACTTAGATTGTCGAAGATGTCCAGCCCTCCTTCTCTCAACTTGCTGCAAAAATTCACTCTGAGTGAGGAGGGGCTGGATAGTCTAGAGGTGTGAAGTTATAGCGAAGCTGCAGCTTTGTTAAAGATGTTTGCGTGTGGCTGTTTGAGTAGATTTTGTCGTCGAGGAAGTTATCTCGGAAGTTCCGTCAGGAGTTGCAGAAGGTCTGGGACCCACTCTGCGTGATTCCATTGCAGAACTATGAGTCATAGAGAAAATGTCGAACACTCTGGTCTTATTGAGTACTCTTCTCATCACACAGAACAGGGAACAGGCATAGACGTCCATGTTGTTGCACTGTTGTTGGAATGCATCTTGCAAGAGAGCCTGGGGAGCAGTAAAGTGGGAGCCCAAAGTTCAGGTACGTCAGAAACTAGTCCAAAGTCATGGAACCCCACAAAATCTGGACTTTGTTGGCTACTAGATAATTCAAAGACTTCTCAGAGCCCACTATCCGAGTCACTTTGCTCAGATTAGATGTGAGTACATTCCTCTTGCTCAGAATGAAGCAGGTCAATAGGGACACCGAGTTGTCTTCTGCCATTCTCAGTATCTCTACTGTTAGATATCATAGCGGCAGCGAAAAGGTATTGCCTTGTATGTTTATGTAAGCCCCTACTATGGTGTTGCCGCTCATCAACACCACAGAGTGACCCGCCATGAACTGCTGGAGGGCTAGGAGGGCTGCAGGTACCCTTCAGATTCAGAACACAGGCTGTAGGACGTGTGGTGCAAAATTTGGGCCCCTCCCCCACCCTTCTTTTGAAGCATCCGAATAGAGCAGAAACTCTGGGGGCTGGGGACACGAAGGCCGACATCTCTGGGAATGTTTTCGTCTACCACCCACCACCTAAGGTCTGTCTGCTCCTCTAGTCCTATGGGGACTAGAATGTCCGGGGAATTGCTTGTCTGATTCCAGTTGGATTTCAGCTGCCCTTGGATAGATCACATCCTGAGGCGGCCATTGGGCACTAGATGGACCAGGGATGATAAGTGACGTATGAGACACAACCATCACTGGGCTGGAAGCTCTTCTCATCTGAAGAAAGCTCTTGCTATCTTCATCAGTCTCTGTACCCTGTCATCTGATGGAAAAACTTTCTGTTTGTCAGTGTCGATGATCATACCTAGGTATACCAGTCTTTGAGAAGGAAGTAGGGATGACTTCACAAGGTTTACCACGATCCCCAGATCTTGGCAAAACACTAGAAGTCTGTCTCGGTGTTGAAGAAGGGGTGCCACCAAGTCTGCTAGGAACAGCCAATCATCTAGATATCTTAGGAGATGGATGCTGATTCTGTGACCCCAGGATGACACTAGGACAAACACACTAAATAAACTGAGGTGCAATGGAAAGACCAAACCACACCTTGAACTGGTATTTCTTGTTTTCAAGTAAGATCCTTAGATAATTCCTTGAAGACAGATGAACTGGGATCTGGAAATGTGTATCCTTGAGATCCGTGTCAACATGAAGTCCTGTGGTCTTACCGCTTGACTGACCATGTCTGCCATCTCCATGCTGAAGGGAGTTTGTCTGTCAAACTTGTTCAGTGCAGAGAGATTGATGACTGGTCTCCAGCATCCAGATGCCTTTTTCACAAGAAAGGGTCAACTGAAAAAGACTGGGGAACCAACGAGGACCTCTTGGAAAGCGCCCTTCTCCAACATAGTCTGGACTTCATCTCGTAGGGCAAGCATCTGCAAGGATCCCTTCGCATATGAGCCTGATGGGACTGGGTCTCAAGTCAGTGGAGGGAGAAATTGAATGAATGAACACGATACCCCGGACAAATCACGGACACTGTCCACTGTTCGGGCTCAAGCTAAAGCCACCTCTGCCAGCGGTGTTGCATGCATCCTCCCACTGGTGGGCAAGTGGGAAAATTGCCCATGCTAATGGGCATCTACTACTCTTACCTCCATGAGAAGACTTAAAGCACTTAGGCTATGCTCTCTAACTGGAGAGGGCTTCTTCAACACCCTTTGGAATGTAGCAGTTTTGCTGCCTGCTGTTGTTTCTTCTGTAGCAGATGAGGCCAGTAGAGTCAAGATTGATTGATTGATTGATTGATTTGAGGTTTTCTGGCATCCTGACATCTAAGGTCATTGACACCAATATTGTTTATTGTAAATAAAGGGTAAAAGAATATTGAATTAAAACCATAACAGCAAAGATGTCATTTTAAAAGTTGAATAGCTTTCAGAATACCTGCTTCTGAAATCAAGCTAAAAATACCAATAACATGGTAGGACACATCATGTACAAGAATCTTGGTATGGATGAACCTACCATCCTCACCTCAAGCCTCAAACAGATATCTATTTCTCTTGATAATATAAGTGGGGCATTCAGTCAGCAAATGCCTCACTGTCGAGGGTTACAAACAGTCGTCGCAATATAGCTGGTATTGTCCAGTAAGCAGAAATTTATATGTCAACCAAGTATGACCAATGCTGAGACGACAAAAAGCAGTCTCCCACTTTCGGGGCATCTTATTAAACTTCCAAGTGGATATAACATTCGTTATCCATTGCATCTTATTTCTAACTAAACTACCACAATGCTGTTGCCAATTATTGGAAATCAAATCCTTAATGGTGGGTAAACAATCATCACAAAGATCGAGATACCTTCTTGGTAGCAACTCAGCTGCAGTATTCTTAGCCAATAAATCTGCTTTCTCGTTTCTAGATACACCTACGTGTGCCAGTTCCCAGCAAAACTGAACTGCTATACCTGTCAGTCCAAAAACAAAAAGCCATTCTAAAATCTTTAAAACTAAAGGGTTGATGGAATTAAAAACTTCTAATGCTTGAAGGACAATCCTTGCATTACAAAAAATGGTAAAATTATCACCTTCTCCAATGATATTTCCTCAATAACAGTTGGTATACCATTGTCAATAGATATAGAGCCTGTAAGACAAAGTGCAACTCACAATTAAAGCATCAATATATACTCCAAATCAATGCCAGCATCAGATTTGTAGCCATCATTACATATTAAAATTGATCACCTATGTTCTGCAACATATTCCATAAAAAGAGGCCTGGCTTCTAAGTCAGTCATACTCTTTTTAACTCCAAAAAATATTTACAAAAAGATACCTCTGGTAATTTCCAAGGAGGAATTGATGATACCTTACATGAAAGCACCTTACTTCTAATTATATCAAGGTTGTATATTATTTGTTTAACCCGAAAACCATACGATTGCAGAGATTTTGGGTACAACTCTCATTATATTGATTGCCTTACAAACCTTGCAGCTTGATAGGCTAAAAAATTTGTTAGTCTTTGCAACCTAGACCAACGTGGACAATAAAAGACTTTTGGTATATATATATAAAGGTAATTCTCCAGCATCAAATGAGAGAATTGGTATAGACAAAATTCTAAACTCTCCTATGGACAATCTAATACCAGCATGATGTATAGAATCTAATATCTTTAATCACCTTGGGGTGACTGACAAGTATATTTTACACCCATATATAATTTTAGAAAAAATCAGGGCCTTGTATAATTTTAAAATACTTTGCAGTCAGCCCCAATGATGTATGGGACAATACTTTTAAAAGATTCAGATCTTTAAGACATTTAGCTTTAAATGCCTTTAAGTGAGGAACCCATGTAAGTCTATTATCAAATATCTAGCCTAAAAATTTAGCTTCACTTACACATGGGATCCATTGACCTTTAATGTATTTATCAGGGGTTGGAGGTATTCTCTGAATATGACCGAAATGGACAACAGTTTTGCTGGTCGAAAACTTAAACCCATTCAAAATCAGCCCACTGAATAATTTTGTCAATTAAGAGTTGTAGTTTTCTCTCAACCATTGCAATTCTAGCATGTCATGGGTAGATACAATAGATTTAAAAGAATATATTTTAAACAACAAAAATATCTATTCCCAAAGTGTAAACAGCGAGGCGAGACGAGATTCGACTACGGCCCTGTTTGGTCAAACCTGCCATCACTTCACTATAGTCAGCATTTTGAAAGTAAACCGAGCCTAGCCGACAGCGCCTGCCTCGATAAGGGAACTGTCCTGTTTTGACCAAGGTGTCATCATCTTAATTAGTGGAGTCAGCATATTTTGAGAAACTGAGCCTGAGGAAAATCCTTGTTAGGATATAGGTCATCATGGAAGGACACGTGCTGCCCTTTTGTTACGACTTAACACATGATCCAGATGGCGTCAGAAATTTCTTCTAGAAGCTTCCATGGTGTGATCAAAGTGGGCATTTTTGAGGAAGACAATAGAGCTGCAGAATTGTTAAAAAGAACGCATTTTATGGAAATGACCACCGCCCACTTTAATTAACTCCGCCCATGCATGGGTATATAAACTTCAAGAAGAGATTGTCCAAGAGAGATAGGACAAGACATAAGACAGGAGAGGAGCTATGTATGAAGCAGATGAGATCCAAGTCCTAACAAGATAAGAAACAGAGAAGACCAGAAGTCTGATAGAGCTAGATTCTAACCTTCCCTTCAGACAACAAAAGCCTATCTCCAAAATCCTGTTATGGCTGAAAAGAAGAGAAAAATTGAAGCAACCAGCCCTACCTGCTTGTGACGAGAAGTAGCCAACACTGCCTGCAGCCTGCCTTAGTTCAATAGTATCATCAAATTCTTGGAAGAAGACCTCTGATGTCCCATCTTGATGCCACTTTTTCTGTGACGTCTTCGAATCCGGTCATCGTGCCAGTTTCATCTGAACTTCATCCACCCTTCGCAATGTTTTCAGGCCTGTAGTCGTTATGTTTGTCCCAAGTCAGTTAGCAAAGAGGAAGTTATAGAACAATCAGTAATTCCAAGGAAGTTTTCGTGAATTAATTTTGAAATTAGCATATGATGATCAAGGACATTTAGAGTAAATAAAACTTTCATGTGTATAAGTAAGACTTACTTTTGGCCTAAGATGAAAAGTGACATGAAGAGATGTGTATTAAGCTGTCACGAATGTCAAATTGATGGTAAACCTAATCAAGTAATTACCAGGGCTCCCTTATGTAATATTCCATCAGTGGGAGAACCTTTCGAGAATATCATAATTGATATAGTTGGACCTCTGCCTAAAAGTAAAGGAGGGAATATATACCTATTAACAATCATTGAGAGACTAACCCGTTATCAAGAAGTAATCCCAGTAAGAAGCTGCTATGCGAAAACTGTAGTTAAACGCTTGTTGAACTATTTTTCCCTGTTTGGTTTGCCTTGTGTTATACAAAGTGATAATGGCAGTAATTTTGTGTCCAAATATTTCAAAGACAAAATGAAAGAGCTAGGTATCAAACTTTTAACTTCCACACCGTATACCCCAGAGTCGCAAGGGATTGTAGAACGTTTCCATCAAACATTAAAAAGTTGCTTACGAAAATTACGTAATAACTTTGAACATGACTGGGAAGAAAAATTACCTTTTGTCTTGTTAGCCTTACGATTGGCACCTAATAACAAACACTAAAGGATTTAGTCCTTCTGAGTTGCTGTTCGGTCACACTGCTAAAGGACCTTTAAAAATTTTAAAAGTGCAAATTAATGCTTCAAGAAAGTAGAGAAGATTACATTCAGAATTTAGAAAATTACAAGGAGAATTTAAGGGAAGCTTGGAAATTAGCAATAGAAAACGAGAGCAACAACCAAGGGGAAACTAAAAGAAGATACGATCATAAAGCAAAGGAGAGAAATTTCCGTGTGGGAGATAAAGTCTTAGTATTAATTCAGAAAGAAGGTCCTTCATTATCTTATAAGTTTGAATTACTTAACTGATATGAGTAGACGTAGAGCTAAGTGGCTGCACATAAACTTGCTAAAGAAATACAATGAACACCCAGTACCAGTAATAACTGTGTCGCAGCGAGAAATTAGTTTTGAGAAAAACTCTGATGTGCTTAAGAATTTCAAGTTATTTGACTCTGGCTTAGAAGAAAAACGGAGTGAATTATATAACGTTTTTTTCTAAATTACCCAGAAACTGTTAGAGATAAATTAGGTTTAACTAATCGTTTAGAACATGATATTGAGGTACAGGACACTAAACCCTACAGACAAAGTCCATATTGTTTGATTCCAGAGAAGGCCAATTCAGTACAAAAGAAAATTAAATATACGTTAGATAATGATTTGATAGTTCCTAGCGAAAGTTAATGGTGTTCTCCGGTAGTTGTGGTAAAAAAGGAAGATGGAACATATAGGTTGTGCATTGATTTTAGAAAAGTAAATAGTGTTATTAAGCAAAGTAATTTTAAACTTCCCAAGATCGACGATTGCTTAGATAGGATCGGAAATGCTAAATTCCTCTCCAAGCTTTATTAGGCCAAAGGTTATTGGCAAGTATCTCTAAGCAGACGAACTAGGAAAATATCCGCTTTTATAAGACCGTTCGGTAGTTATGAACCTAAAGTAATGCCTTATGGGTTAAGAATTGCAGCCAGTACTTTCCAAAGATTAATGAAAAAAGTTTTAAATGGTATTGATAACTGTGTCTTGTATTTAGATGATCTTGTTATATTTTCAGAAACTTGGGAAGAACATTTACGAATTTTAGCTAAAGTTCTGACAGCCCTTGAAAAAGCAACCCGATGTACTGAATTTAAAGAAATGCGAATGTGGGAAAACCTATATCACTTATTTAGGACATAAAGTGGGTCTCGGTAAGATTTGTCCTAAAAGTGGGAACACAGAAGCTATCATTGATTTCCCAATCCCAACAACTAAAAAGCAGGCCATGATATTTCTCGGGAAGGCTTCATATTTCCGTAGATTTGTACCAAATTTTTCAAAAATAAGCGCACCCATAAGTAATCTTTTTAAGAAGGGACGAAATTTTGTATTTGATATGGAATGTGCAGAAGCTTTCAATAAATTATAGGCTGTAATGCTTCATGAGCCAGTATTTTTGTTACCTGATTTTAGAAAGGAATTTAATTTAGCAATCAATGCTATTGATATTAGTATAGGAGTCGTCTTGTTGCAAAAACTGAATGGGATGATGCACCCAGTGGCAAATAATTCAAGAAAACTCAATAAAGCTCAACAAAATTATTTAACTATTGAAAAATAATTGTTTAGTTTAGTTTCAGCCTTGCAGCACTCTGAGATTTATGTACGTAGTAGTCCTGTTTAAACTGTGTATACAGATCACAATCCGTTAGAGTAAACGTCTCATGCATTGGAGTTTAGATATACAAGATTATAGTCTGAAGATAATTCATATAAAAGGAAAGAATAATGTTATAGCTGATAGCCTTTCCAAAAGAATTTTTTTTTCAGCAAATTAAGTTTTTTTTTTTTTTCTTTTTCCTGAAAATTGGTGTTGAGTGAAGGGAATGCGAAAGAAGAATGTTTTCCTGATGTTCAGTTGAAGTTTCATGCAGATGTTCCTCTGTTCGGGGACGAAAGTTTTCTTTTCATTGCAGACTTTAAAAAAAAAGTAAAATCAGTAGATTTTCTTTTTTTTTTCTTTTGGGGGAACGCATCATGGATAGATACAATACTTTTAAAAAGATTTCTTTTAAAAGACAAAAATATCTATTCCTAAAGTGTAAGCAGCGAGGTGAGACGAGATTCATCACTTCACTATCAGCAGCATATTGGAAGTAAACCGAGCCTCACCGAGAGCGCCTGCCACGATAAGGGAACTGTCCTGTTTTGACAAAGATGTCATCATCTTAATTAGTCATCATCTTAATTAGTGCAGTCAGCATATTTCGAGAAACAGAGCCTGAGGGAAATCCTTGTTTAGGATATATGTCACCATGGAAGGACACATGCTGTCCTTTTGTTACAACTTAACACGAGGTCCAGATTGCATCAGAAATTTCTGATTATTATTATTATTATTAATTGTTAAGCTACAACTCTCATTGGAAAAGCAGGATACTATAAGCACAGGGGCCCCTACAGGGAAAATAGCCCAATAAGGAAAGGAAATAAGGAAAAATAAAATATTTTAAGAACAGTAACATTAAAATAAATATTTCCTATATAAACCATAAATACTGTAGCAAACCAAGAGGAAGAGAAATTAGATAGAATAGTGTGCCCGAGTGTACCCTCAAGCAAGAGAACTCTAACCCAAGACAGTGGAAGACCATGGTACAGAGGCTATGGCACTACCCAAGACTAGAGAACAATGGTTTGATTTTGGAGTGTCCTTCGTCTAGAAGAGCTGCTTACCATAGCTAAAGAGTCTCTTCTACCCTTACCAAGGGGAAATAGCCACTAAAAAATTACAGTGCAGTAGTTAACCCCTTGGGTGAAGAAGAATTGTTTGGTAATCTCGGTGTTGTCAGGTGTATGGGACAGAGGAGAATCTGTAAAGAATATGCCAGACTAATCTCTGTTTGTGTAGGCAAAGGGAAAGTGAACCTTAACCAGGGAGAAGGATCCAATATAGTATTGTTTGGCCAGTCAAAGGACCCCATAACTCTCTAGCGGTAGTATCTCAATGGGAATGGCGTGATCAAAGTGGCCGTTTTTGAGGAAGCCAATAGAAATGCAGAATTGTTGAAAAGAACGCCTTCTATTGAAATGACCACTGCCCACTGTACTTAACTCTGCCCATACATGGGTATATAAACTTCAAGAAGAGATTGTCCATGAGAGATAGGACAAGACAAAGACAAGAGAGGAACTATGTCCAAAGCAGATGAGATCCAAGTCCTAACGAGATAAGAAACAGAGAAGATCAGAACTCTGATAGAGCTAGATTTTAACCTTCCCTCCATATTTCGAGAAACCGAGCCTGAGGGAAATCCTTGTTTAGGATATATGTCACCATGGAAGGACATGTGCTGTCCTTTTGTTACGACTTAAAGCGAGGTCCAGATTGCATCAGAAAATTTCTTCTTCTTATTATTATTAATTGCTAAGCTAAAACCCTCGTTGGAAAAGCAGGATGTTATAAGCCCAGGGGCCCCACCAAGGAAAATAGTCCAGTAAGGAAAGGAAATAAGGAAAAATAAAATATTTTAACAGTAACAACATTAAAATAAATATTTCCTATATAAACTATAAATACTGTAGCAAACCAAGGGGAAGAGAAATAGAGTAGCATCATCTGCATATGCAACAAGCTCGTTTTCTTAACCAAATCACATGCCAAGTGTATCCAGTATGAAAAGTAATGGGCAAAGATCACTAACCTGAAGAACACCCAATATCACATTCCTATTCTCACTATGGTGCCCATCAACAACAACTCTTAGCAATCTATTACTTAAAAATTCAATAATGATGCTAAGAAACGACCCACCCACTCCCAACTGTTCATGTTTGAAAACAAGGCCTCATGATTAACACGGTCAAAGGCAGCACGAAAATCAAGGCCAATCATATGAATTTCATGGCCACAATCAAGGGATTTCTGTACAGCATTGGAGATTGTAAGAAGGGCATCACATGCCCCTAGGCCTTTACGAAAACCAAATAGCAAACTAGGGCATAGATGATCACCTTTTGCAAACCTATTAAGATGTTTGGCCAAAAGACGCTCAAAAACTTTAGATATGGGAGTTATGGAAATTGGGAGGTAATCAGTTGGACTTGAGCTACCACAGACACATTTACATAGTGGTGTAACATTACAAATTTTACAACAAGTGCTAAAAGCTCCTCTTCTTGCTACCTTCCACAAAATAGGATATCTTTAGAGCTACGAAATCTGCAGTCTTTATAAAAAACAAAGAAAAAATACCATTTGGATCTACACCTGCATAAGCATCAAGGTCCATCAAGAGAGCTTTAATTTCAGGATATCGAAAAGCTAAACTAGTTAGTTTAGCCTCAGGAAAACCGGAATGAGGAAGTTCGAGTTTTTCATCACTCTGCTTGCTGTCAAACACATCTGCCAAAACGGTTGCCTTTTCCTTTGCACAGTGAGTGACAGAGCCATCTGGTTTAAGTAAAGGAGGAACTGTTGCATCAATACCAAAGAGTGCATATTTAAGGGTGGTCCACCACTTATGCTCCTGGGTTGTACCACAAAGGGTTCCTTTTATCGTTGAATTTTATTCTTTTTCAGTTGAAGCATAAACTCTCTGAGCAAATAGTGCAAATAAGGGTACACATAAGTGCACTACCCAGAGGAACTCCTTACAGACATTTCATATCAGATAGAGTTTCCCCCACTCTCACAGGGAAAAAATCTATGTGAAATAAATGATTGAATGAACGATGATAGCTCTCCTCATAATCCCAAATTATGAATGATCTTAAGTATACCATATCTACCTGTAGTATCATATGCCTTTTCAAGGTAAAAGAAAATACTGCTACATGGTGCTGTTTGGAAGCAAAGGCTTCACAAATAGTGGACTCAATTTGTATCAACAAATCAGTAGTTGAGTGCATTTTTCTGAATCCAAACTGAATAGGTGATAAAATACCCTTCTTTTCAAGGTACCATACCAGTCTTGCATTGACCATCTTCTCCATGATCTTACATACACAAGATGTCAATGCAATTGGTCGATAGTTTGCTGCTAAAAACTTGTCCTTACTGGGTATTAAAAAGGCTAAAAAAAATGACTAGTTCCCAAACGCTTGGATAACTATGATCATACCATATTCTGTTGGTAATAGTTAAAACAAATAACTTTGTATTAATGGGTACATGTTTAATCATTGCATATGGAATACCATCAGGTCCATGGGCTTTGTCATTACAAGTCACAAGTGCGAATCAAATTCTCTCAATAAAAGGAGAATTAGGCCTATACAACTCTTACCTTCCTGTTGCAAAATTTTCTTTTCTTCAATGCTCTTACACTGGTGACCAAGAGTGATAGAGTCGAGATGTGAGAGCCCTATGCAGAAGGGAGTCCTCATTAGACATCCTCCATCTCTCGCCACCCGCTCGACGTCTTAAAGCCTAAAAAAGAGGAACCATCAAGAGTAGAGTTCCTCAGTCTCGTCACCTCCGTGTGTGGGCCCTGAGGGTGGAACCTTTCTATTACCAAGTCCCTTCGCCAAAGGATCATGTTTGCCTACAAGTTCACTATTCTGTGGGAGAGGAACTAAAGGGTTCTAGTTTCCGATAGTAGTAAGGCCTTCATCAACTTCTTCGTGATCTCCTTGGACAAGTCCTCGGTCAGGATGAGCTGTCCCACAAACACCAACATAAAATCTAGCCACAAAATAGCCTGCATGGCATACTCCCAGACCTTCCCCTGGTTAAGAATCTCCAACGCAGAGAAAAAGACTGAGAGTCCGGAATATCTCTCGAAGAGACTCCACTGGTTAGAGCCTCTATGGAGTGGTCGAGAGGCAAGGCCGGAAGGGGCTTGTTGGAGACCTCATAATACCTCCTCTGCTGCACAAACGGTGTCAGAAGTAGCTTAGAAGATGAACCCACTTGGAGGGAGCTGGAGGAGCCAGCGATCTGGGAGGACGCCTTTTGTCAGACACCTGTTATACCCTTAGACCATGGCAAAGCTACATTGGCCTTGGGACTGCACTGGCCCTGGGAAGTCTCTGAGTCCCATAGACATAGTTCACGACCGTGTCTTTACTCTCTTGAGAGGCCATCGCTGGATCAGACAACCCATTGATGGCCTTCACGCAGGCTAAGACCTGCCAAAAGGTGTGTTTCGACTCCCTCTGCTCTGCCTACGTTAGCTTAGGATTTGCAGGGTTAGGGAGTTATTCATCATCATAGTAGTCGTCCTCCAAATATGACCACTCACCCATAACAGCCCAGAGCAGGTCGAAGTTGTCAGGAACGTTCGTAGAAGGCAACTCGCTTGTTGTTGTCCTTGCTGGAACTGAGGTTTATCATATAGGCTTCTCTTACAGAGGCCTTGATGCCTTAGCCAAGGTCTTACGAACTGTCTTAGAGTCTTTTGACTCCTTACATGGTGGAAAATACTCCTCCAGGAGTGGAAGTTTGGGGTGTTCCTTTCTTTGTCTCTCCTTGCATGAGGGAACTACGTCTGAAAGGGATGTCTTCTTCAAAATTGTGCGCAGTTCCGGGGGAACCACCTAGATGGGGTAGAGGAGGAAGGATTCTGCAAGCAAGATCTCTCTTGGCGACTGGACAATCGGCTTAGGCAACGATGTAAAGTGTTCCCATGAGGAGTTGGATGTACCATACTCCTCTTCTGCTTGGTCATGACGACCGATGTCAACTGTACCTGCAAGAGATCCTGTTGCCCTTTCGCACCCAACTCAGCGGCTCCTTGCTTCCTCTTGAGAGGTAAGATGATCATCTTAAAGGAAGGGAGACTAAGTTGGAATGGCACCGCAGACATACAGTACGTTTGGAATCCAAGAGAGGCGAGCCTGTAGACGGGGTAGCTGACCTCTCCAGAGGAATCCTCGGATTGTTAGTAAATGATTGCATAAGAGGAATTAGCCCCGAAACAGCCTGACGCACTACCCTGAGCAGGGTGTCAAACCAGGAGGGTTCCTTCCCAAACGCAATAGCGGCTAGATCCCTCGGAAGGTTGGGTGCTGGAGGTCTAGGTTTAGGAGCCTGCAAAGATGAAAGATTAGGATCCTTACCTGGTAAAATTGATACGGGCAAGGCATCTAGCTCAGTCTTGAATGAGAGAGGGAATCTAGAAGTGGAAGGTTGCTGGACCTTTGAAGGTTTCCTCTTGGAAGAGAACGGCACAAGACATTTGCCAGGCTGGAGATCCTCAGGAGGTAGCTGGTTCCTGAGAGAATGAAGAGACTTCTTCTCAGGCAAGGAGGCTATAAAACTTGAAACTGTAAGAGCTACCCTAGCCCTGAGGGAACGAGTCTCCCAGGGCATAGAGGCTATGGGCGATGCCTGTTAGTAGGGGTGCTCCTTTTGACGATTGGAGATCGCTGACATAGGAGAGGAGAACTTTCAAGGGAAGGATGATAGGCATCGTTTTTGCGGCGATCATGCGTTGGTCAAATGTCCTGAGCTGGCAAGCGGCGATCCTGAGCTGACCTGTGATGGTTAGAAGAAAGAGAGTGACGATCGCCGTTTGGCGAGTGACGATCGCCGTTTGGCGAGTGACGATCGCCGTTTGGCGAGTGACGATCGCCGTTTGGCGAGTGACGATCGCCGTTTGGCGAGTGACGATCTAGTTCTGACGATCGCAGCTTGCAGGCTGAAAGGCGACTAAGAGAAGCAAAGGATTTAGATGAACGAAGAGGAGCTGGAAAATGATGAGTTGGAGAACGGCGAGGAGATGATGAACGGCGGGGAGATGGTGAACTGCGAGACACTAGCGAACAGCGAGGAGCTGGCAAACGGTAAGGAGCTGGTGACCTGCGAGGAGCTGGCGAACGGCAAAGAGCTGGCAAACGGCGAGTAGCTAATGAACGGCGATGAGTTAGCGAACGGCGAGATGCTGGCAAACGGCGAGATGCTGGCAAACGGCGAGGAGCTGGCGAACGGCGAGGATCTGGCAAATGGTGAGGAGCTGGTGAACGGCGAGGAGCTGGCAAACACGAGGAGCTGGCGAACGGCAAGAAGCTGGCAAACAACAAGGAGCTAGTGAATGGCAAGGAGCTAGTGAATGGCGAGGAGCTAGCGAACGCGAGGAGCTAGCGAACGCGAGGAGCTAGCGAACGCGAGGAGCTAGCGAACGCGAGGAGCTAGCGAACGCGAGGAGCTAGCGAACGCGAGGAGCTGGCGAACATCAAAGATCTGGCGAACAGCAAAGATCTGGCGAACGGCAAAGAGCTGGAGAACGGCGAGGAACGGGCAAACGGTGAGGAGCTGAAGAAAGGCGAGAAGGTGAGCACCAAGAGGCCTGCTAATGGCCTGAGGGTGAATGCCTGTGAACTGGCAAATGATGAGCAGCTGGCGAACCACAAACAACTGGCGAGTCACGAGCAGCCGGGGAATGACACAAGGCTGACGAATGGCGAGTTAAGGGAGAGTCCAGAGAAGCAGGCGAGTGGAGATTACACGCTGGCTGACAGCAAGACTGCATGACGATCTCACGATGGCAACAGAGGAGGTGGGGAGTGATAGTCGCGAGGTGATGAGTGACGATCTCTAGATGAAAAATGATGATCTTGGGGTGAAAAGGGATGATCACAAAGTGACAAGGGATGAGCAACTGATGAGTTACGAAACGCTGTTAGCAAACTTCTAGCGGGCGAGGGAGAAGATCGTCGGTCCCTGGTGAGACTGAAGAGACTTCTGAGCGAAGGAAAAGGAGAACGTCTACAGGGTCAAGGAGGCCTTTGCTCTCTAGGAGTTCATCATCGGTGGTGAGGTTCCTCCGCAGGAGAGGCTTCGGAGGAGAAGCTTGATGATATCTTGGTTTTTTCTAAAACACGGTTTTTGGGGTGACCTCACTCTTGGATGAGAGAGATGCCCACCGACAGGAGAGTACTGACACGGACTTTGCTCCACCTCTGACGGAGGAGTCAGCTCCGCATTAGGGGGAGTGCAGTCTTCGGCAACAGTAGTAACACCAGAGCATGGGGGGAGCGCCGTCTCAAGCAACAGCACTAACAGCAGACGAAGGAGCGGGGGGGGACCCTTCGGCTGTCAAGGTAGAAGACACTCTGGAGTCCCGCTGTACCACACTCAACGGTGAGAAGGGCTCCACCTCAGAGGAAGCCACTGTACACTTTCTCTCAGCACCAAGTTGAAGGAGTTCCAAAAGTGCCTCCTTCGATTATGATTTCAATTATATTTGTGCTTATGTCTCCGTATGATTGTTAGTTGAGGACCTACGGTATCTTATTTCATCTCATCATCACCATCTCCTCATATGCCTATTGACGCAAAGGGCCTCGGTTACATTTTGCCAGTCGTCTCTATCTGGACCTAAAAAATTCAATACTTCTCCGTTCATCATCTCCTACTTCGCGCTTCATAGACCTCACCTACGTAGGTCTGGGTCTTCCAACACTTCTCTTGCCTTGTGGAGCCCAGCTGAATGTTTGGTGAGCTAATCTCTCCTGGAGAGTGTGAAGAGCTTGCCCAAACCATCTCCATGATCTCAACCACATATGGCAATCTAGTAAACTCTCATAGTTTCATTTCTAATCCTGTCCTCCCATTAACTCCCAATATCCTTCTGAGGGCTTTATTCTTAAATCTACTAAATCTATTGGAGATTGTTTCACTGCCATACCGTGACTCATGTCCATAGAGTAACATCAATTTCACTAAACTGATATATAGTCTGATTTTTATATGTAATTTCAGGCGATTTGATTTACAAATTTTACTTAACATAACCATTGTCTGATTTTCTTTTTTTCAATCTTTCACTAAACTCTAATTCTAAAGAACCTGTATTGGAGATCACAGTTCCTAAATACTTAAATGATTTTACCTCATTAATCCTTTCTCCTTCCAATGATACTTCATCTTCCGTTGCATACTCCATTCTCATCATCTCTGACTTTCTCCTATTTACTTTCAGCCCAACCTCGTGCATTCTGGTTGGCAAGCATTGCAAATCCTGTAGTGTTCTGCTATCTTAGACAGCATCATCAGCATACTCTAGGTCTGCTAACTTCCTATCACCATTCTTGTCCAATGCTTCTTGACCATCTCTGACTGTTCTATGCATTACAAAATCCATGAGGAGGATAAACAACAGAGGTGAAAACAGATTCCCTTGGAGTACTATGCTGTTTGCTTGAAATACATTTGTTAGATTCCATTAACTTTGCACTTGCTAGGGTCATGAACAGATTTAATCAAATTTACATATTCAAGAGGAATTCCATAGTAACGCAGGACTCTCCACAAATTGGCTGGTAGACACTATCAAAGTTTTTTCATAGTCCACAAATGCCATCAAAAGGGAATTTCTATATCCTATGCATTGCCGTACAAGATGTTTCAAATTGAAAATTTGGTCAGTGCAACTACTACCTTTTCTAAATTAAGCTTGTTCATCTCTCAGCTCTTCATAAGTCTTTCTCTCCAGTCTATTTAGAATAAGCATGGTATATATTTTCATAACTGACATAAGTGTTATGCCTCTGTAATTATTGCAATAAATCAGGTCTTCTTTTTTTTTTTTTTTTTTTTTTTTTTCTACCAACACCCCTAACTGGCATTCATCAGGTTTTGCCTCTTTATTCCACATTCTACTAAATAATCTTTAAATAGTCTGGGAGTCACTTCACGTCCGGCCAGTATCATCTCGGCAGTTATTCCATCGTATCCTGGGGCTTTTCCTCTCTTTAGTTTTTTTAGGATATCTTCGACTTCAAACACACCAAATTCTTTCATGGGTACATCTAGGTCTTCATCACGTTGTCTTTCTTCATCTCCTGTTGCTATAACAGAATCATCTCTTTGATAGGTAGATGCTTCTTCTTTGCCCAAGTTGGAATTTTATTAATATTTCTATGAGCAATTCTTACACCATAGCCAATTCCTGAATTCATAGCTTTGTCAACCTCATCTGTTTTCCTGTCTACATATTCTCTCCAATCATTCCTGGCTTTTCATTTGACCTCACTGTCAATACTGCAATACTTAGCACGCTCTACCTTGTAATATTCATTACTTCCTCGAAAACTTTCAACAATCAATTCCTGTCTCTGTCTCCTTTTTAAAGTATCACAAGTATTATTTGATATCCATGGCTTACTCCTTGTAACTGTGTGTTCCAAGACTTCACTACCAACTGATTGATATATGTTCTTGTTATCACACCATTCTTCATTAATTGACTGTTCTTCGCCTCTTAAAGTATATAAGACAGCAAATCGATTCCCACATTCAATTGCAAATGTTTCTCTGTGCTCTTCTTCTAAAAGCTTAGTTTTATCAAACCTAGGTATTCTATCCATCTTTCTGTTGGGTGCTTTGAGTTTTAGTTTCAGTGTGGCAATGAGTTGGCGATTAACACCAATAGCGGCTGCTCTATAGCTTCTTACATTTCTCTATCTGATTATTGTAAATGCCAAGTGGTGAATTCCATGTACACTCGTGGATGTTAAAGCGCTGAAAATGAGTATCTGCAGTTCTTGATAGTATTCATCTTTCCCTTCTTCAGGGGAATCATTTGTTGGGACATAACAAACTATAATACTCATGTTGCACTGCTTTGATTTGAACTTTGTTAGGAACAATCTACTATTTACAGTTCTCCACTCAGTTAATGCCTTTTCTACTCTTGGTGTCATCATCATTCCTACCCCTTCTCTTTCAACTCCATTTGATCTTCCTGAGAAGATATATACTGTATATTGCCTGGTCTAAAGTTTCCTTACCAATCCCTTTACAACGTGTTTCACTTAGGGCCAAGATATCCAAACTATATTTAATAAATTCATTCTCGACTTGCGTTAAACTTCCAGATCCGATTC
This sequence comes from Palaemon carinicauda, assembly GCF_036898095.1. Classification (NCBI taxonomy): domain Eukaryota; kingdom Metazoa; phylum Arthropoda; class Malacostraca; order Decapoda; family Palaemonidae; genus Palaemon; species Palaemon carinicauda. Next base: position 7,722,686 of record NC_090741.1, on the reverse strand, counting down.
ATAGTTCTAACATTCCAATTAGCTATTCTAAATTTTTCTTTAATATTTATAAACCGGGAGGTTCTTAGCACCCCGATACACCTGGGACTAGGGTCCATTTTGTCATCTCTTTCCATAACTGACTAAATCCATATAGGATTTATTGGCTACATACATCAGAGGATGACCTGTTCCTTGTGATGCGCAGCCTATCCAACTAAGGCAAGTGACCCTTGCTGGAAAAATCAACCGCCTGGCATAAGGAGTAAAACCCGAAGAGACAGTTTGTCCATCGACTTGAACCGTATCCGTCACCCTACTGCCAGTGACTCCATCGAGATTTAGGGGGACATTTCCTCCACACCCAACGCTCTCATTACTCTACCAAGTTGCTCATCCGCTTATACGAGTATAACCGTTGGCAAACATGGATTGCTACGATATACTGCCTAGCATCAACTGTAATCTATTCTCAGTTGATAAATAAGATGTTAACACTGAGCTTTCCCTGTTAAATGATGAGAAAATACCAAAAGACTCTTCATCAGTGTTGAATAAACCACTACATCTAGGACTACATGTAATACAATTAATTTCTATAATTCAATGCATTTATTATTAATCTTTACTTAACAACAATTGAAAAACAAATGTTGGGTAATATAATTAGATGTCATGTGAATGATTCTCCAAGATAATTGTTTTTAAATTTTTTTCTTATTGGAGTGATACTCTCTACCGAAATTAGAAGTTTTAGAAGGCAAAGCATTTTAAATATTAATCACATACAAATTTCACAATGAAAACGTTTATAAAAATGCCATGCACAAAGGCGGTGAGGCTAGGTAGGCCATGCATTCTGCGCCAGGTGTGTAGATTTGAGAAGTGTTATGTATTATGTACAATCTGTTCTGTAATACAATTAGTGCTAAATGTATTCAAAGTGATCTTGCATCAGATTTCATTGATAAAACATGTTTTCACTTTAATTATAAGTGTTATGGCATCTTCAACAGTGACATAAGCATTGAGCCTACAATCTAGTTATACAAATTAATTGTATAGTTTTAATACAATGTATTATTACGTCTAACAAGAAACTGGATACGAATATGAAATATCAAACTCAGTACTATTGATTGATTGATTGATTTGGAGTTCTCTGGCATCCTGACATCGAAGGTCATTGACGCCAATATCGTTTATTATAAATAAAGATTAAAAGAATATTCAATTAAAACCAGAAAAGTAAATATGTTATAAAAGTTAAATAGCATTAAGACCTGCTTCTGATATAAATTTAAAAATGCCACTATCATTGTACGACACCCTATGTCCAAGGATCTTGGCAAGGATGAATCTGCCATCTTCACCCTGAGCCTCTAACAGATATTTATTTCTTTCTGTGCTATAAGTGGAGCATTCAGTCAACACATGCCTCACAGTCAAGGGTATTAAACAGATGTCACAAAATGGTTGGTGTTGGCCACCCAGCTAAAACTCATGTGTCATCCTAGTGTGACCAATGAGGAGACAACAAAGAATAGTCTCCAAATTTCGGGGCATCCCATTATATCTCCAAGGTGATATAACAATCGCTATTTCTCTCATCTAATGTTTGCTTAAACTATCCCAATGCTGTTGCCAATTGTTATTAATAAAATTCTTAATTGATGGTAAAAAATCGTTACAAAGAATGGGATACCTTCTTGGTAGCAACTCTGCTGCAGCACTCTTTTCCAGTGAATCTGCCTCTTCATTTCCAAACACACCTACGTGGGCCGGAACCCAGCAAAATCGAACTGTTATACCTTTCAGGCCAATGATTAAAAGCTATTCTAAAATCTTTAAAACTAAAGGGTTACTAGAATTGAAACGTTTTAAAGCTTGAAAGACACTTCTTGAATCACTAAAAATGGTAAAATTGCCCTCCTCTTTTAACACTATTTTCTCAATAGTGGTTAGTATGCCATATAATTCCGCAGTAAATATGGAAGATATTGGAGGAAGTGCACCTCTACAGTTAAAAGAACTACTATACTGTATACTACAAATCCAACGCCAGCATCAGATTTGGAACCATCAGTATATATAAAAGTGTATTCCTCATGTTCCTCAAAATGTTTCATAAAAAGAGACCTACCCCCTAAGTCTGTCATATTTTTCTTAACACCAATAAAATATTTATAAAAAGATCTCAGGTAATTTCCACGGAGCAGTTGATGATATCTTAAATGGAAGCACCTTACCTCTAATTATATCAACCCTGTTTAATAATTATTTTACCCGAAAGCCATAAGGTTGAGGAGATTTTGGGTGCATCTCAAAGTACGCTGAGTGCTTTATGATTCTTGCAGTCTGAAAGCTAAACAATTAGGGAGTCTTTGTAACCTAAACAAATACCGAATAACGGAACACATTCGGTAATGGTCTAGAGGCAACTCTGGCATTAACAAGGAGACTTGGGATATGTGAGGTTCTAAATGCTCCTGTGTACAATCTAATACCAGCATAATGTATTGAATCTAGTATCTTTAACTGGCTTGGGATGGCTAAGGAGTATATTTCACACCCATAACTAATTTTGGAGAAAATTAAGCCTTGTATAATTTTAGAATAGTTTTAAGGTCTGCCCCCCATGATGTATGGGACAATACTTTTAAAAGATTCAGAGCCTCAAGACATTTAGCTTTTAATACCTCTAAGTGTGGAATCCATGGCAACCTACAATCGAAAATTAATCCTAAAAATTCAGCTTCCCCTACACATGGGATCCGTTGTCCTTTCATGTATATATCCGGGTCTGGATGTAATCCCCAGATACGACAGAAATGGACAATAGTAGATTTGCTTGTTGAAAACTTAAACCCATTCATATCAGCCCACTGAATAATTTTATCAATTGTGAGTTGTAGTTTTCTCTCAACCATTGCCATTCTACCTCCAGCAAATGATATAGAGAGATTATCCACAAATAGTATAGAGAGGATATCTTGGGGAATTACTAAGGATATCCCATTAATTGCTAGGGTGAATAGAGTCACACTCTGCACACTACCCTGGGGAACTTCTTCCTGACATTTACTCTCTGATAGAGTTTCCCTGACTCTCATTTGGAAAACTCTATGTGAAAGAAATGACTGAATAAATAGTGGTAGCTCTCCTCTTAATCCAAACTCATGGATTATTTTAAGTATACCATATCTCCATGTGGTATCATATGCCTTTTCAAGATAAAAAAAGACTGTCACATGGTGCTGTTTGGAAGGCTTCACAAATGGAGGACTCAAGTCGTATCAGCACATCAGTCGCCGAGTGCATTTTTCTGAATCCACATTGAATGGGTGATAAATTACCATTCTTTTCCAGGTACCACATCAGTCTTACATTGACCATCTTCTTGCATAAACAAGATGTCAATGCAAGAGGCCTATAATTTGCTGCTAAAAACTTGTCCTTATCGTGTTTCATAAAGGCTAAAATAATGACTAGCTCCAAAACACTTGGATAACTATGATCATGCCATATCCCATTAAAAATACTTAAAATAAATAGCTTTGTATTGAAAGGTACATGTTTAATCATTGCATATGGAATTTCATCAGGTCCAGGGGCTGTATCGTTACACGTAGCAAGTGCAGAATCAAATTCTCTTTCAGTAAAAGGAGAATTATATGACTCTTCCTTTCTTGTTGCGAAATTTAACACTTTCTCTTCTTCAATGCTCCTATACTGGTGACCAGGAGCTGCTTCACACTTGCACAATATATTTGAAAAATGGTCAGCCAGGGTATTTCTAACTTCAGTTGCTTCAGTCATATACTGACCATTTACCCTTAACACTGGTGGTGGGTTTGGGGTGAATTTGCCCCATATCTTTTGACTTTCCTGCACTCAGATGATGTTGGTGTTCAACTGTTAGTGGAGGACACAATGACATCAAAGACTGGTGCCTAGCTTCTTTCATGGTACGACAGAACTGTGCTCTACATTTCTTGTATATGACTAAATTCTCCTCAGTACGGCGCATGCGCAATCGAGTTTAAGACTTTCTTGTGGCTCTGTGGAGGGCAGTTAGTTCTGATGACCACCAAGGGACTGGTCGTATGGTTATCCCCGTTGTTTTGGGAATGGATTTGACTCCTGCTGTGTGAACAGTTCCATTAAGTAAGTCTATGGCATCATCAACACTTTCAAACTGTTCTGCATTTCCTTCTATTTCACTTAAATCCCAAAATCTATCCCAGTCCGCCTTATCAAGATTCCATCGAGGCAATCTCTAGTAAAGGTGGACCAATATTGGTGTTTATAATGATTGGTGCATGATCACTAGCATGCCAATCATCTAATGTTCTCCAATTAAAAGTGAGATGACAGAGCTTGAAACTGATAGGTCAATGCAGGACAAGGTACCTGTCTGAACCAGAAAGTGTGTGGGCTCTCCTGTATTAAGGAGTCCTACATCTTCATTCTCCAAAATTTATTATATAATATGACCCCTTGCATTTCCTAAAACATCAATCAACCCATAAAGGATGCCTACTATTAAGATCTCCTAGTAAGAGAAAAGGGTTGTGGGAGTCGTTTAATCACCTCTGCTATATTGTCATATGAGATGTTATTATTTGAAGGCAAATAAAGAGAACTGATTGTGTATTTTCTCCCTATATCAATCTGTACAACCACTGCCTGCAGAGGGGTACAGATTGACAAAGATACTTGGGGAACATCTCGACGGACGTATATAAGACTTCCCCCATGGCTCCCTGCTCGTTAATCATATGGTGTCCTATAGCTAACATGCTCTCGAGGACGAGAAGTATTAGCATCGAGCTTGCTTTCTAGTAGACATACTGTTATAGGGGAGTGCTCACGTATGAGGAACTTAAGTTCTTCTTATTTCACCCTTAAACCCTGGCAATTCCATTGCAAAATGGAGAAAACACTATGGTTTTTTTTCTGGAAGACACCTTAGATGAAGTCTTCCCATTGGCAATATTTGATCTAACAATATTTCCCGGTGGTATCTCTAGAGAGGATCTTAATATAGTGGGTTTTGTGTTTGACTTTTTCTTTGTTCTTTTGATCTAATTGTTGAGGAATATGGTGGACTTCAACTTGAATTCCGGATTTGTTCAATTTACCTTTCAGTTGATCAGAAACATCAGCAGACAAGATATCACAATTATTTGAAGTCGTGACTTTAATGTTTCTTATGGTAAGAGGTGAGAGAGATGGAGGTCAGTCTCTTTTTCGATTAAGAGGTTATGATCCGTCAGGTTTTTGCAGCTTTCCCACAACAGGTTCACCATGTGAATTGGTTTCAAGTGGAACCTCCATCAGATCAGGCAAGGGCACGGCCTGAGAGAGGTTTATACTATTGTTTAGAATTGGAGTAGTTGGCTTTTGAGTAACTTTTAGATCTTTAAGTATCTGTTTTGGTTTTTCTACAATTTCTGGATATAGATTTTCAATGGGGCTTTCAACCTCTTTAACTACTTTCATTTATTTCTTTACCATAGAAGTGGAGATATAATTTCTGTCCGTATGCTTTGGCAAGTTTTTCTTTAGAACCATTGAAAAAGGTTGCCCTGGTCTTATCTGCTTTCCAAGAGCTCTTTTACAAGCCTCTTTTAAAGTAACCCTTCCCGTGGTCCTAATGGCCTGAATTCCTTTTTCAAAAATAAACTGAACACAGCTTTTAGATGTAGCTGGGTGTGCTTCTCCACAATGTATGCAATTTGGGTTTTCTATGCATACTCCATGACTATTTTTTCCACTGTTGGCACAGGTGGATTATTATTTAGTTTTTCCTTGCATTTCTTGCTTAAATGGCCATACATTTGGCAATGATAACATCGCAATGGTGAAGGGATACATGGTTTCACCTTAAAAGATAGCCAACCAGCTTTTATAACATTAGGTAATCTGCATTGATCAAATGTTAAAATCAAAGTAGTAAGAGGAATACGTTGTTCTCCGAATCTCTTTCGCATTCTGACTACTTTTACTACTCCTTGACTCTTCAGTTCATCCTCAATTTCTTTTTCCTCTTTGTCCAGCAGTTCTGGAGCATATATCAAACCTCTACTCTGGTTGAAAGTAGGATGCAAAACGCTTTTTACACTATGACCATCCAATGTTGTGAGTGTTTTTAATCTTTCACCTTGTAATGGGGATAGTGTCTCTAATAAGAGACTTCCATTTCCCTGGGGTAGAATTTTTGGCTGCCCTCCACATAAAGTAACTATTTCCCAGTTAGCTTTGAAAACATTTAAACGCTCATTTCTTCCATTTTCAAATTCTAGGATGAAAATTTTTTAATAATTTACTACTTCATAGTGACCAGGTAATACTTCTACTTTTCTATATCTTTCTGTACTGTCATCATTTCTCACTCTCTCTCTCTTCTTCTCTAGAGTTTTCTTATCATTCTTTACATAAGGCGAATAGGGTTCCAATGTTACAATATTAGAACCCGAGTTGGAGCCGTCTGTACCAAGGTCCATGTTTGTATTTTTCAGGTCGTCAACAGAGGGGTTGGTTTTTTATAAAAGAACAAGCCGGGTCATCCATCTCTTATCGGAGAATGTCAGTCCTCCTATCCCATGTGGCCCAACACGAGAAGAGGTTTCAGCGGTGACCAGTCCTCTATTAGAGAGGGGCTGCTTCTCTTAAGGTGGGCGTACACTGGTTAGCAGGGGTGATTAGCCCCTCCCACCAGCGACTCCAATGCCTGGCATAACCCATTACCTACAAATATGGGTGACTTAAAACCCGATCACTGGAGCCTGACTCTTAACAGACTAGGTCTGCACCCAATCGGGTCTGCCAGAGGGTGATGGGGTCTGCCAGAGGGTGATGGCATCTAAATTGGTACAGGTTGAGATGGAATGCCATCCATCCCACATTGCCAAATCCAAAGAAGCAGCCAAAGTATAATCAAACAAGTTCAAGCCCAAAAGGTAGAGATGGGAGAATAAAAAGAAATAACCAAAAGGAAAAGAGAAACTGTTGACTGATTTTTCAGTTGGATCAACAGTTGGGCACCGAGGTCCAGTGAGAAATAGTTCCCACTGTTCATTAGAGCCCAACTGCTAATCCCTAAGCCCCCCATCCTCATCAAAGCTTCAGCATCTACACTCCCCCGTCCCTCCCCACTCCTTTCCTCCCTCTGTCTAGACCCTCCTCCTATCCCTCCAGTAACCACTCTCCTAGTCTCCCTGGTGTCACTTACTATACCTTTTCTGTAACCTGTTATATTTGTTAATAACTGATAGAATTGATATGTTGGACCCTTGTTATTATTCTTATTAACATTTCATGATATTGTTGAGTTTCGTCAGGGTGTATAAGGAGTCTATAGCCTTTAGCCTATTTATCCAGCTTGATGGACCTGCCCTGGAGGCTTCTTTTAACTGTGTTTACATTATGAAACACACGTTTTCCAAAGGCAGGATTGATGGGCTTTACTCTCCTTGAATGGCTTGTATCGAATAAACAAAAGCTGTAGAATACAAACAGAATTATGCTGTGACACAAATGATTATAGTATTTAAAACTACGATGGAAAATCTACAAACTACATGATTTGTTGGATTATTTCACAATTACACTCACTCACACACACAAACACACACACACATATATACACACACACACACACACACACATTATATATATATATATATATATATATATATATATATATACATATATATGTATGTATGTATATATTTATATATATATATATATATATATATATATATATATATACATATATATGTATGTATGTATATATTTATATATATATATATATATATATATATATATATATATATGTATGTATGTATATCTATATATGTATATATAAGAAGTAAATTATAGGGTAAATAGTAAAGATTTACTTATTCATTAATATGGTTGTGTTCCTTATGCCATTGTGTTAATGTGTCCAACAAACCTTAAGTTTCTCCTACCTGTTAAGACTAATCCTTAGTTTACTGTTAGCTTGTTCCTTTCTGTATATGGAATGGAGACATAATGCAAATACATTTCTGATTTTACTGAGGCAAATTAACATGCCAGTCATGAATATGATGGGAAAACCTCAGTAAAACAAACACTGAGACAACAAACTGCTTAAGCACAAGCCATAGCAGATACCCACATTATGATTGTTAATGGTAAAGTGAGAAAATACACCGTAAAAATTTTCGGTCAACTTCTATAACACTTGATTACATTTACTCTACCTTTTAAGGGGGTTAAAACCCATCAATCCTGCCTTTGGTAAAAGTTTCATTATTTTTACACAGTTGAAGGAAGCTCTTCAGGGCAGGTTCATCATGTTGGATGAAATACAACGATACCATGAAATGTTAATAAGAATTATAATAAGGGTCCAACATATCAATTCTATCAGTTATTAACAAATATAACAGGTTACAGAAAAGGTAGAGTAATTGACACCGGAGAGACTAGGAAAGGGGGTTACTGGAGGGATAGGAGGAGGGTCTAGACAGAGGGAGGAAAGGAGAGGGAAGGGACAGGGGAGTGTTCGCATTCGAATTGCTTCACCTACTTGCATGACTTGGGCTTTATTATGACAAGAGTAAATGCCTTAATTAACGAGATGTGCCGGTGCATTAAAGTATAAAATATAAGGGGGAGTTCTATACAGTACTGTGTCAAAGTACTATTCTGATCAAGTAATTAGTATGGGAGATATTTACGAAAAACACACTTTTTTTTGCCTGAAATGCATGGTAGTTTGGTCTCAATCGGTACAATAAATTTTGAGTAAAGTTGCTTACAAAAAACAAATGGACAGGGGTGAATACATACCCTTCGCAAAATCTTTTATTTTGGCAAAGGCAATTTTGGTAAGCAGCAGTTAAAAAGGTTCTTATGCTTCAAGGATATCTAGCATTACAAGAAGACCCAGCAGTAGGTAGAGTAGAAGGCTAAAAACCTGGTGTAACCTGAGACTGAAGGGACACTATCAAAGAGCCTTAAAAGACGAGTATGGTACTGACCCCAACAACACCCTGTATGAAATGCTTCTATATCTGAAATTTTCCTTACATAATGGATTAAAAAGAGAACCACTGAAAGGAGCTTACTTCGGGGAGTTTCTAAAGACACTCTTGGTGGAGGCTCCATTGCCAAGTAATCATCAAGATCGGTGTAATGGAGACCTTCCAAAGGTGATGGAGAATGAGGGGTCATCCTCTGTGTCCTGCAAGAAAAGTTTCAGCAAAATTTAAATCACTGGGGAGCGGAGGTTATTCTAATTACTGAGTAGTTGGTCCGGCTTCTAACCCACCTAAAAAAATTCTTCCGATTCTATTAGCATTTCCGTTGGATCTTATCACTAAATCTTTAAGAATCTGTAGCATATTAAATATATATTACAAACGTTTCTATCTGACATTTTTAGTTAAAAATAATGTCAGTGATCTGATTAAACTACATAATAACAAATAAAACTACAGGTATAGCTTAAGATGTTCCAGGAGTTAATAATTAAACCTTAAAGCTATGTAAATAAGATGTGAATGATTTTATATGCAAATATACAATCTAAAACGAAACTGAAGTGAATAAACTAAAGCTGGAACGAACACCATCAAAAGTGAATGAATGTTATGACAATATCAGTGATAAAGGGACGAGAAGAAAATAAATGAAAGATATGAAAATGCTGGCAATAAAGAAATGAGAAGAAAGTAAATGAATGATATGGCAATGCTGGTGATAAAGGGATGAGAAGAATGTAATTGAAAGGTATGGTAATGTTGGCAATAAAGGGATGAAAACAAGGTGAATGAAAGGTGTGGCAGTGCAGGCAATAAGAGATGAGAAAAATGTAAATGAAAGATACGTATGGCAATACTGGCGATAAGGGGATGAGAAGAATGTACTGTAAATGATAGGTATAGCAAAGTTGGCAATAAAGGGATGAGAAGAAAGTAAATGAAAATTATGGCAATGCTAGCAATAGAGATATGAAAAAAAAAGTGAATGAAAGGCATGGTAATGTTGGCAATAAAGCAATGAAGATAAAGTATATTAAAGGTATGACAATGTCAATAATAAAGGGATAAGGTGAATG
>NC_090741.1:7700090-7702590 GCF_036898095.1 Palaemon carinicauda | reverse complement strand
ACATGACTGATATCATAGGTAGCCTACCAGTGGGCTATTGTTTTTTATAAACATAAAATCTACAGTACTGACTACCAGTAGAACTAGGAAATTTTAAAAGAAAAATTATGTATATTACTTTTACATAAATGACTGCAAGAAAATCAATCGGTATGATCAATACAATTGGCTAATAACCAGACCTCATTCTATATCTATAAGAGAACCCTTCTGTGTGCCATTTCTTTGAATATGCTGATAACTTCACTGTTGTTGATTGTGATATCCTTTTCAACTATTAGCAACAAAAGATCAGATAACTTCCCCTCACTGGACAGGCTGCGTAGCTTTGTCTTCACCAGCTTGAGTTTGGAGAAGGTCCTTTCCGCTGTTGCAGTTGTGACGGGTAGAGTGGCATAAATTGTTAAGAGTTCAAGCATAAGTAGCAATATCTCCTGGATATTGTTTTCTTTCATCAGGTTGAGCATTGTAGCTGCAGTGTTCTGTGGCAGGCAAGGCAATGAGGAATAGAAGATCTTTAATTCCAACCGTAGCCTGTCTACCTCTTCTAACTCATAAAACTTTCATAATTTTTGCAATGACTTGAATGCCTCTTCATTCACAGGTTCTTTCCAGTTATCTTGGACTGTCATAAAATGAAAGGCATTTAGGATACCCCATGTTGTGTTGTCTCCACCTTTAAATCTTTTTTGTAGCTCTTGTAATATTGTATCTAAAAAACACATAATATACTCTCATACGGTAGTACTCATCCAAGGATTGATATTGCTGGTCCTCAGCAGCAGATGTAGCACTATACTTGTATCTTTCAGGCATTTTTCTTCTTCTGCCTTGTCCAGGAATCCCAGATGGGAGGTCGATGGCCATGGATTCAGCTCTCTCTTCAACATTTGTAAAAATCTCCTGAAACTTCTCATCATTTCTTAATTCTCTCAAACTTTGTAGCACTTCATCCACATTTATGTAGGAGCCAGCCAAATCAAAGTCTTTTTGTTGTAGAGCATTATAGGCGTAGGCAGTTTCTTGAAAAACTGGGGTGGTAATCTCATGACAAACAAGAAATTCAAAGTTAATACTTTGCGGCAATATTGAGGCATCCCTGCTGATGCATCAGGAGAATGTTTTTGCACTATCTCTCCTAAAAATTGCTTCAGAGCTGGAATGACCTTCCTCATGGTTCTGAGAGCTGACTCTCTGTAAGCCCGTCTTGTGTCTGATAGCTTCTTAAGTTCAAGTGGGCGGTCTTCTGGATACATTGCTTTCTGGATCTCCATGAAAGCAGCATGCCGTTTTGAAGAGTTAGTAATAAAAGCATACAGTTTCTCCACCGAATTGAAAACAGTTACAAACTGAATACTTGATTTTGCACTTTCGACTAATACTAGATTTAGGTTGTGTGCATGGCAGTGTACATAGAGTGCCTTTGGGTTCTGTCTTTGGAGTCAGGACTGTAATCCATTGTATATTCCACTCACACTTGCTGCCCCATCATATCTTTGTCCACACATATCATCTATGTTATTTGAAAGCAATGATACTTGGGGTCATTTCAGTATTTTTTTTTTTTTTTTTTTTTTAAATACATCAAGGTGCAATTTAAATACACTGTCATACTTGCTAAACATTTTCTTGCCAAGTATAGAGTAATGGAGATCAACCTACATAAAATTTCTCTGTTTCTCTGCTTCTCTTCGTCTCTAGCAGCTTGTACTTCCTGATTAGCTGTTTCTTAAGCAATATCTAATGCTTGACTTTGGAACCCTTTCCATCGAACCATACCAATCATGTCAGATTCTGAACTAGCATGCTCCTTTATTTTCTCTAAAGCTGTCCTCCAACGGCTTATGCCCTCTGATTTCCAAGCTACTCGGCCCCTGTATTTTTCATCATTCAAAAACAGACGACAGCTGAAGCAGAACATGGCATCTTTCTGAGGTGAATACTCCAACCGTGTTAATTATTATTATTATTATTATTATTATTATTATTATGTTTATCATTGACACAAATAGGTGGCATAGGCAGCGGGCTTATAATACATCCCTCTCAAAGGGGCACTTTTAATACAGTAGTAAAAGGGGAAGGTGCTTGGGCCCCCCTAGCAACCCCCTTCTGCACGTCCCTGCCTATCTACTCGAGATACACCAGCCATACTCCTTAGACACTTCATCTCAAACACATTCAATTTCTGTCTCTCCATCACTTTCATTCCCCACAACTGCGGTCCATACATCACAGTTGGTACAATCACTTTCTCATATAGAACTCTCTTTACGTTCATGCTCGACCCTCCATTTTTTACTACTCCCTTAACTGCCCCCAACACTTTGCACCCTTCATTCACTCTCTGACGTACATCTGCTTCCACTCCACCATTTGCTGCAACAACAGATACCAAGTACTTGAACTGATCCACCTCCTCAAGTAACTCGCCATTCAACATGACATTCAACCTTGCACCACCTTCCCTTCTCGTACATCTCATAACCTTACCCTTACC
>NC_090741.1:7690090-7695090 GCF_036898095.1 Palaemon carinicauda | reverse complement strand
TGCCCAGCAAAAAACGCCCAGGGCGGGCGAGCTGGAGCAGAAGCACACCTCCCCTCGCCCAACGTCCAAGGGAACAGAGGAAGGGGGAGGCGAGGAAATTTGATGCCCCCTTCCCACCCCCCGCAAGACATCACAAGCAGTAGCCAAGGAAGCAGTGACGACAGACGTGACAGAGCAAGCACTGGGACCTCCATCGGTACCCCCGACCTCACCCCCGCAGGCACTAGGGAGAGGACCAAGGGGCAGCGGTATGGCGACCGAGGTCATTAACCCGTGCTCCATATCTCGTAATGGCCATCTGGGAATGTTATCAATTAGGATCGACCTGCAAGATAAATCCATCCGAGCACTGATTGACACGGGAGCCAGTGTTTCATTGATTGAAAAAAATTCTCAAATCCACTACAGCCAGCGGCATCCATTGCTCTTGACACGCCAGGAGGAAATAAACTACACATAAACCATACATCAATCGTCCACTTTAAGGTGGGGTCCATGAAGTCCAGGAATGAAGACTATCCTTGGAATAGACTTAATATCTAATAATCAAATTTGCATCTTGGGGGGAAAAGATACAATAACAGTAAAAGCAGGAGGGTACATTTTGCCGATAGAAAGTCATGAGACAGTAACTGCGTGTGTTAGCTCGGAGAGACATTTAAATAAGGTAACAGCTGTACTTGATAGTGGAGAAGTGTTGTCGCCCCCAGACCATTACAAGTATATCTGTGACCCCGTGTCGTCCTCTTGCAGAAGGAACCAAAGTAGTCGTTAAACCCCATGACAATTGGGCCCATAAGATATTAGAGGGCTTGACAGAAATTAAAGAGGACATATCTGATATAACTATAGTTAATTTGTCAAACAAAAGAGTTGTTTTAGGAAGTGATTCTGTGTGAATTAGAGTTATGTGAAATTGCTTATAATGGGATGTTGGGAGCCACAACTCCAGCCCGCACAGACAAACGCACTCAGAATTTGATTATGCAAGCGCGAAAATTATGTCCCTCAGAATATCAGCCTGCAGTTAGTGATATTGTCAATAATTATTCCAATGTAATTGCAATTAAGATGAGCCACACGGGAGGATTGATTGATTTCCCTTTAGCATTGAAACTGGGCAGGGGAAGCCGATCAGGTCAAGGCCTTATAAGGTACCCATTCATTTCCACGGAGAGATAGAAAGGAAAATGAATAAATTAGGGGAACAAGGGATAATCGAGGAGAGCAAATCCCTCTGGGGTTCTCCAATTGTAGCTGTTAGGAAAAAGGATGGCTCGGTAAAGTTGTGATGATTATAGGAAATTGATTGCAATCACTAAGGATAATGCATTCCCTTTGCCCTCAATCGAAGAATTACTTGTGAAAGTACGGGATAGCAAATATTTCAAAAATGTTGATTTAAAATCTGGATACTATCAAATAGCCATTCAGAAAGACAGTAAATGTAAAAAGTCATTTATAGCTAACGATCAATTATTTCAGTTTAATTTTCTTCCTTTCGGTGTTAAAAATGCTCCAAGTCATTCTTCTAGAGTAATGATGGTGGTTTTGTCGCCCTTAATTGGCCATAATGTTCTTGTTTATTTGGAAAATATCATCATTAAAGGGAAAACGGCCGAACATAATAATATTCGTAAAGTTTTAGAAGCATTGTGACATAATAGTATGAAAATAAATTTGTCAAAGTGCAATTTTTTCTGTGAACAGGTCGAATTTTTAGGTCATATAATAACCCCCGAAGGTATCAAACCCTGCCCCAGTAAAGTAGCGGCTATTACAGATTTCCCCAGGCCACGTAACTCTAAGGAAGTACCCGGGTTCCTTGGGCTCGCTGGGTATTACAGTAAATTCATAAGAGGTTTTGGAGAGAGCGCGAGACCCTTACATGCTTTAAACAGACAAAAAGTAATAAATTGGGGAGAGGAAGAAGAAAGGGCCTTTAATCATTTGAAAGCTGCCTTAACTAGCAATGAATTACTCGCATATCCTAGATTTGATCGCCCGTTTTTAATGACAACAGATGCGAGTAGCGTAGCTATTGGTGGCGTAGTTTCTCAACGAGATGATAAAGGCAGAGACCCATTTGTTTTGCTTCCCGGGCATTTAAAGGGTCAGAAAATAATTATAGTACATTCAATCGAGAGGCTTTGGCTATTCTTGGGGTTCTAGAGAGGCAACGGTTCTTTTTATTAGGTCAGTCGATTGTGTTGCAAAGCTACCATCGCCCCTTACCAGTTTTGTATTATGAGAATGACTTGACCTCTCGTCAAGCGAGATGGATTGAGAGATTGTTAGAGTTTAATATAAAGGGTTTTCACCACATAGAAGGTAAGGCTAACAAGGTAGCTGATGCTCTTTCTAGAAGTGCAGTAATAGGAGTAACAGCTAGGGCACAAAAGAGGAACAAAGAACGTAACCAAAATAGTGAAGATCCTCATCATAATAGAGAAAATAGAAAACGGGATGAGAGTTCTCGCGATGCACATGCAGTAGACGAGAGAGAGAGAGAGAGAGAGAGAGAGAGAGAGAGAGAGAGAGAGGAGAGAGAGAGAGAGAGAGAGAGAGAGAGAGAGAGAGAGAGAGAGAGAGAGAGAGAGAGAGAGAGAGAGAGAGATGAATATATGTGGATGACCGAGGACATAACCAGGGGTGTCCAGAATGAATGCCCTGATGATGCAGGTTTGATTGACTTGGGAGGTTGGGACATAAAAGAAGTCCGAGAGGGGCAGATAAAAGAGGAATGGATGGAAAGAGTGCGAGCAGTGATTAAAGGGGAATCGGAGAGTTATCCGTCATTTCTGAATGTGCCTCGTGAGAAATTTTTTATTGAAAATGATATCTTATATTGTGCCTACGAGAAGAGGGGAGGGGAATTTTGTGCATGGGTAGTTCTTCCTCCCTCTTTAATTAAACGAGCCATCCACATTGTACATGCAAGGCTGTATGCAGGGCATTTAGGGAATGATAGAACATTAAGGAGAGCACGTGAATCCTTCTTTTGGTTAGGAATAAAAAAATCTATAGAGAATTATATAAAAGGTTGTCCTGCTTGTAACTGTTGCAAAGAACATAAGAACACTGTACCGAAAGCCAGAAAGTGACCGAGAGTTCCCATTAAATTCTATAGAGTGCATATGGATGTAGTAGGACCACTTCCTACTGGGTTAACACAACATAAGTATATATGTGTATTTGAGGATGCATTTACTTGGTACACTCATACTTACGCAATGTTGGATAAATCTACAAATTCATTAGCCCAGGCGCTGTGCTCTTTCATTACTAGGTTTGGTTGCCCGGAAATTTTGATAAGTGATAATGGTCTTGAGTTTATAAATAAGGTGGTGACCACATATAGGCCTTCAGCAAATGGCTTAGAAGAGTCGCATAATAGGGAAGTAGTGCAAATTTTGCGTTACTTAGTGGCTGATAACCCCCTTCATTGGCACGCCATGCTTCCTACAGCTGAGCTAACTTTGAACATTGCATATAATGCTTTGCTCGGGGACACGCCTTTCTTTTTAGTGTATGGACAGGATCCTGTGTTACCATATACGGTACTCATTAATTCACAACAATTGCCAAATTATTCAACTGGGCAATACCGTGTATATTTATTAAATCTATTGAGGAGACTAATGAACACCACTGAAAGGTTTTTGAAAAGAGCTAATGAAAATCACAGCTCAAAGTATGATGGTCGGTTCAAAACCGCACCAGTAAAGGTATTTGTGGGCGATCGTGTGTATTTGAAACGATTACAACCCAGGAAACACAAACTAGAGCCAGCGTATTTAAGTCCTTACTGAGTAAAGATGGTTAAGTCTAATAAAGTTGTGATACAAAGCATTGTTAATGGCGCAGTGTCTGAACATCATCAGGCACACATACAAGTGATACCTGAAGAGGTAGTTTTCAAAAGTGTTCCTTCTTACCCCTGCATACCTGACATTCCTCGAGTTCTTGAGTAGAAATTATTTTTTTCCTTTGCTATTGTTGTTGTTTGAACAGACCTATTTCTTCTTTCGATGTGTTTTAAATAATTGTGATGATGATATGCAAGTTGATGCTAAATTTATAAGCAAAATGTTGTGGTAATTTTGCCGAGTGTGGAAATACATATAACATTGTTAAGTGAACCTAAAAACAATCAGAGGTTAAATAGGCCAAGTGAGACCTGTCAAGCAGATGCTGTATTATTCATGTATTTATATGACTCATGGTTGCTGGGGCCAGGCCAGTTCCCGAATGGCAAGTGGCTGCGGGATTAAAGTTCATCCTTGAGGATAGGCAGTGTTAGAGAATGTGTAGATGTGGATACCTTATACTTAATGTTATAAGAGAAGGGGGGGGGGAGAAGGGGGGGAATATGAATGATTTTCTCGGGAAAACGGCTAGTGGCCACCAGTTGAAAGTTGCAAGTGTTGTAGTGATTCAAATAAATGGTGAAACGGTGGTAGTAAAATGTGTTGCGAAATTGTGCCATAAACCCGGACATGTAAAATCGAGGGATGAAGGAATATCTATTCCTACCCCTGTCCTGCCCAAGAAGCCCGTATTGCCCGCAACCAGAGGGAGGTTATTGATGAGGTTATATAGATATGATGTTATGATTTTTTTTTTTCTACTTTGGGTATTCTGTGTTTTGGTTGCAGAAGTCTTAAGAAGAAATGAGTAGAATTATTTATATCGTTTTCTGTACATTTTTATTTGCAATATTTTTTTTTTTTTGTGGAAGAAGTGTTGTTTTTTGGGGTGATTTCTATATATATATATTTTATGTTGCATTTCTATTTAGTATATGAAATGCCTATTCGGGGTTGCAGAGTCCTCGATATATCATTGACTAGTGAGGGCGAGTGCACACCTCCTCTCCAGCTTGTGGGGGGAGTAATGTCCTAATTCATGTATGTAGATGTCTTGTATATCAAAGTAAATGAAATCAATATTTATGAGTATTCCAAAAAAACCTAAGTGTCTGCATGTTTTGCAATGGC
>NC_090741.1:7672590-7687590 GCF_036898095.1 Palaemon carinicauda | reverse complement strand
TTCTTCAATTGCACAAAAAAACTGGCTTATTGAGAAAGTCGAGATTTTTGGTGATCAATCTATTCTGAAGAAGTGCTTTAATTCTTTCATTCTACTTTGTTTTGAGTATTGTTCTCCTGTCTGGTCTTCAGCTGCTGATTCTCATCTTAATTTGTTGGACAGGAAATTACGGTCTATTAAATTTCTTATTCCTGATCTAGATACAAATCTTTGGCACCGTCATTCGATTAGTTCATTATGCATGTTGCATAAGATTTTTCATAATTCTGACCATTCTTTACATTCAGATCTTCCTGCAGAGTTCCATCCTGTTCGTAATACTAGGCAGGCAGTTAATTCTAATAGCCAACCCTTCTCCATCATGAGGCTCAATACTACACAGTATTCTAGAAGTTTTATTCCAGCTGTGACCAAGCTGTGGAATGATCTTCCTAATCGGGTATAGTTGAATCAGTAGAACTTCAAAAGTTCAAAGTTGCAGCAAATGTTTCTATGTTGAACAGGCTGACATAAGTCTTTTTATAGTTTATATATGACATATCTGTTTAGACGTTGTTACTGTTTGTAGAATGATTTATTGTTAATTTGTTCTCATCATTTATTTATTTCCTTGTTTCCTTTCCTTACTAGGCTATTTTTCCCTGTTGGAGCCTTTGGGGTTATATATAGCATCTTGCTTTTCCAACTAGGGTTGTGGCTTGGCTAGTAATAACAATAATAATAATATTGTACTGTAACCTTACTCTGTCCAGTACGTAGTGTACATGTGTGCAAATGTACTGCACACAGTACATTTGATCAAAACTGCTGGAGAAATCAAATTAGAACAATGTTATGCAGTATTTACTATGTTAATCATCAGCTCGGGCACTCGCCCGTGGCAAGGGTCAGTAACTCTTTAGGTTAGGAGTTAGCCCACCATAGTGCAGCATTTATTCGCGAAAAATCCATTTTTATGCCTGCGTCTGTAACCTAACAATCGCGAAGAAGGGGGGCTAACTGCATACAAGGAACTCTTCTATTGTTGGAAAAGTGGCATCAGGGGGAGAGATACCCCTTCAACGAAACTCATCACAGAAGACAGTCTACTTGGCCTGGTATACAGCAACTGAAGATTTCCAGAAGTATCCAAACCTCCTTTTCAAGGCTTGTTGTGAAAAGCCTCTCTGCAAAATGAGATTCTGGATATTCTCCAGGCGTGAAGCCATAGGGATTCTACAGCTAATTGGAAAGTGTTCCAGCATGGTTGTCTGAGTAGATTGTGTTGTTGAGGGAGTTCTCTCGGGACTTCCATCAAGAGCTGAAGAAGGGTAGAAAACCATTCCACATGATTCCACAGGAATCAGCGGAGCTATGAGGGTCATTGCTAGGTTTGCGGATGATCTCGCCTTGTTGACTACCCTTCTCATCAGCCAAAAATGGAGGGAAAGGTGTAGACGTCTAAGTTGTCCCACCATTGCTGGAACGCATCCTGCAATAGGCTCTGGGAATCCGGGACTGGTGAACAGTAGAGTAGGAAACTGTTGTTAAGGGAGCCTGCTGACTAATGCCTTTTTCAAGGAAAGGACTATGACATTCACACCACTTAATGAGGTAACTTAGGGCATCTCCAAACTGCATAGGATTTTTGCCTCTGACCTTCGATTTTGCGACGCCATGGCAAATTATCCTGAAAATGTGTTTTTCGAATTCTATCTTCTCCCTTGATAATTAATATTAAGACCTGGGATTACGTCCCTATACAGACCTGATGTAGACCTCCAATAATATGAGTAATATTTTTTCAATAGGTCATTTTCTCTTACTAGATATGAATCTTTATTTATTATGGAAAGAAAATAAACCCAGAAAATCAGGGGAAATAATTTAGGAAAAAATATGAAACAAAAATGGGAAAAAAGGGCAACATTTGATTGTTTTATAATGTCTTTCTAAGTTATATACTAAGTTTCAATGCTATATCTTTAAAACTAAAGAAGATAGAATTTGAAGGTCAATAAGTATAGTTTCGCGATACAGGCATTCAAAGTTTTTCTTTGTATTTTCACAAAGACAATATTAATAAATCCTGATTATCATGAATTTTATGTTCCTTTTTGGATATTAATAAAAGAAAAAGTTTTTATTCATAATTTAATGATAAATGAAGATCCTTTTGCTCAATATCTTGCTTCTTTTGGCTCCTGTCAGGCAAGGCGGCCGCTCCATCATCCAAACCAATCTCTCTCTGCGTCACTACCAATATTACCCACTTTTGAACTCTTAATAGAGTGAATTTTCTTCTTCCTTATGTTAGCAAGATTTTGAAATTGTCTTTTCCTCTTTGAAATGATAAATTTCTTGCCGAAAACGAGAAAAACAAACGTAAAAATGAGTAAATGTCAGAGGTCAAACTCAGACATGTACTCTCTCTGAGGTTTGTAATTACTGTGTAATACACAGTCTTGTGACTCGTGGAAGCTATATAGATGCCACTGTTCACAATTTTTTTTGCATTAAAATATAATTATCAAAATTTACGATAACAGAAGTAATACTGCATTTTCTTGTAGGGAACAATGTTTTTGGCTTATATAGTTACTTTAACTAATTACCCTTAACTATGAAAGTAAGAGGAATTTTTACAAAATATTCTGTATACGCATTCTCCATTACCATATGAGGCTCAGAGAATTTTTTTCTGGATTTTGTGTTTTTCTTACTATAACCCCATATATTGTGGCATTCCACCCAGGACCCTTAAGGGATGTAGCGAATAAGTCCACTGTCGGGGAACCCCACAAAGTCAGGACCTTGTTGGCTACTAAATGATTCAAAGACCACTCGCAGCTCACTATCTAGGTTGCTTTGCTCAGATTGTCCGTGAACACTTTCCTTTTGTCGTAATGAAGCGAGCTGATAGGGACACCGAGTTGTCTTATGTCCATCTTAGCATCTCCACTGCTAGATGGGA
Source organism: Palaemon carinicauda (assembly GCF_036898095.1). Classification (NCBI taxonomy): domain Eukaryota; kingdom Metazoa; phylum Arthropoda; class Malacostraca; order Decapoda; family Palaemonidae; genus Palaemon; species Palaemon carinicauda. The sequence continues at coordinate 7,684,637 of NC_090741.1, read as the reverse complement.
AAGGGGCTGCAAAGAGATACTGCCTAGTTGGGTTACGTAAGCCATTAGAATGGTATTGTCGCTCATCAACGCAACCGATTGACCTGCCACGAACTGATAGAACTGTTGTAAAGCTAGGAATGCTGCCCTCATCTCTCGGAGATTTATGTGCTGGTACATTTCGGACTCTCATATAGGGCCCCCACCTTTATTTTGAAGCATCTAAAAAGATCATAAATTCTGGGGGAGGGACAAGGTCAACCCCACCATCTCAAGTTCATCTGCTGCCCAGGTCCCATAGGGAGCAGAGTATCCAGAGTTCTCGTGCTGAACCAATCTCGATGTTAGCTGCCACAGACTAGACGAACCAGGGATGTCAGGTAACCTATGAGACGTAACAACTGCTGAGCAGGGAGAGCATCTTGCTGAAGGAAGGGACTTGCCACCTTCTGTCTCTGGATTCTATCTTCTGATGGGAAAACTTTCTGCAGGCTAGTGTCGATGATCATACGTAGGTATATCAGTCTCTGTGATGGAAGCGGGGATGACTTCTTGAGATTTACCCCGATCCCCAGGTTGCAGCAGAATTTGAGGAGTCTGTCTCAGTGTTGAAGAGGGGTCAGCACCAAATTGGTTAGAATACGCCAGTCATCCAGGTATCTTATGTGATGGATGCCAATCCTGTGGGCCCAGGTTGACACTAGGGTAAAAACTCTAGTGAAAACCTGAGGTGACATGGAAAGATCAAAACACAGAACCTTGAACTAGTATTGCCTGTTGTCATGGTTGATCCTCTGATACTCCCTTGATGACAGATGTACTCTGATTTGGAGATATGCACCCTTGAGGTCCAGTGTGCTTATGAAGTCCTGTGGTCTTACTGATTGTCTGATTGTGTCTGCCGTATACAAACTTGTTCAGGGCTGATAGGTTGATGATGGGTCTGCAGCCTCCAGATGCTTTTTTCACAAGAGACTCGACTGAAAAAGCCTTGGAAGACATTGATGACCTCCTGAAGAGCACCTTTCTCCGAATTGGTCTGGACTTCAGCCAGGAGGGCCAGCTCCTGCTTGGATCTTATCGTGTAGGAGCTTAATGGCACTGGACTTTGAGTTAATGGAAGAGAGATTGTGTGAATGGGACGTGATACCCTGAACGAATCACGGACATTATTTAGGATTCAGAGAGGTGCTGCAGCCACCTCTACGACCAATGTTACAGGCATTCCTCCACTGGTAGACAAGTGGGAGGATTGTCATCCCTTGCCAGAGCGGCCTTGACTGCCACCTCTACCTCCTTCGCCTCCTCAGTTAAATTTGCTGCCCTTCTGGTCCAGGGAAGGATAGGGCTTCCTCAACGAACTCCTGGAAGAGCCTGCATTCGTGTTGCTGGTCTGTGGCTTGGATTTTTGCAGCTTCTTCAGAAGAGCTGCTCTGTCGGCCCTGGATGTCAGGGCCCTTAGTAGGAGAGACTTGGTTAGAATATCTACAACAAACAGGCACCCTTTTGACGTTAATCACACTGAAGATGTAGGGTCTGAATTCAGGTCTTAAAATTTCGTTCTCAGCTTCAGAGATTCTGAACCAGGAGAAAGTAGTGTAGTACACCATGCAGGCTACATTGTGGCTGGATCTCTTGTTGGGATTGGTAGAACTGGTGCAAGGAGACCTCGAGGAAGGCGATGGAGAACTATCTGTTATCGGGAACTCGAACCATTGAGTTCCTTTCCCACCAAGTTGTGAACTTGTGGGTAAACATGATCCTTTGGCGAAGGGACCTAATAGTAGAAAGATTCCATCGTCAGTTCCCAGAGAAGGAAGTAACGAAACTGAGGAACTCTTTTTTTTTGGATGGTTTCTCTCTGTTCAGACCGGAAGACGTCCAAGAGACTTCGGAGAGATGGAGGAACTCCAATCAGGACTCCCTTCTACATAGGGCGTTGAAATTTTGTCCCTATAGACCATCTCACTTCCTCCCCAGAAGGAAAAATACCAACAGCAGAAACTGCCGACGAACACGACAGCAGCCACGACGGCACCAGGTAAGGTGTCGAAGAAGCCCTTTCTAGCCAAAGAGGGAAAGGGTTCCAAGTCTTCACGTGGAGGCAAGGGTTCTAGGCAATCCTCCCACTTGTCCAAAAGTGGGGCATGCGACATAGCCGCTGGCAGAGGTGGCTGCAGCTCGGGGCTCATCCATGGACAGTCTCCGTGATTCGTTCAGGTATCACGTCCCGTTCACTTAATCTCTCCCACCACTAACCAAGGTTATAGTAACATCAAATTTCTATGAGAAGGGATCAGTAAGGAGTTGGCCTTCTGGGCTGAAGTCTAGACCATGCTGGAAAGGGCGCTCTCCAAGAGGTCTTCAACGACTCCCCAGGCATCTTTAGTTGACATTCTGGGGAAAAAGGCATCTGGAGGCTGGAGACCAGTCTTCAACCTTTCAGCTCTGACCAAGTTTGTCAAGCAAACTCCATTCAGCATGGAGACAACAGACACAGTCAGACAAGCGGTAAGACCACAGGACTTCATGTGTACACTGGACCTAAAGCATGCATACTTCCACACCCAATCCATCTGTCTTCAAGGAAGTATCATCATCTAGACAACAGGAAATACCAGTTGAAGATGCTGTACTTTGATCTTTCCATAGCATCTAAGTTCTTCACAAGACATTTTGTCCTAGTGTCATCGTGGGCTCACATAATCAGCATCCGTCTCCTGAGATATCTGGATGACTGGCTGATTTTTAGCAGACTAGGTGGCAACCATCCTTCGAGGAAGACCCCGAGGGCAAAGAATCCATTTTGGACTACTTCTTACATTGCGCCCAAACTTCTCCCACTGGGAGGCAAACTACTCCCAGAATTCAGGGCAGGAGTGATACTGGTCACAACGCCGCCCCGGCTGGCAGGACACAGCAGATGCGGGTCTGTACCAACAAACGACATGAACATCCAGAGGAGCTGCCCTCAGGTCCCGGACAAGTCCGCATGAGGATGGTCAAGAAGAGAGCACACACACACACTGAAAAGAAAAAGAAAAAAAGCAATTAGTCAGTAATGGCAAGCCAATAATGGTGAGGGGAAAGCGACGCAACGTCCAGTCTCAAACGCGAGCCAAAAGCTAAGTGGGTTCACAGACCAGGTGCGTGAGTGAGCGGGGTAGCTAATAACACCCCCACCTTGCTAACTGGCCGGAGGGTGGTTAACACTCATTACAAGTCTAACAGCTCGTCTTTCAGCTTCGCCAAAAGTAATATCCCCTATAAATAGTGTTGATTTGTATTTAGTGACGGAACAAACAAAAGCTGTTTAACAAGTGGAGGAATGAGGATATCAGAAGGTTGCACAGACAACTATGGCCACTTACAGTTATCAGTGGCAAAATTTCTGAACATAGTTTCTTCTTTTATATATCAACACATGGCAATCTGCCAACCTATTAACATAACATTAAAAAAGCCAGTTTCGGGACGGTGGAAGTGTGTACTATTTGTTGGATAAAAAGAAAGTGTGTTGGCGAGGGGCCGGGGTTTCCCGCCTCCAGCCAGTAACTACTGACACCTTATCAAATTTCAACATGGAGTTCCAGCTACGATGAAAACATACTGTACTTCTATCAAAGGTCAAGGGTTTGTATACATACAGTACAAGAATAGAGTTTACTTTATACCGGTATGTGACAAAATATCGCCTTACAAACTGGACAGAACTTACCCAAGAGAAAACGCACTTGTCGGTGGTAGACTTTCACCGTCCCATAAAACAGCATTGTTGACAGATACAGAGAAAACTTGGGCCTTTCTCCTTGTCCCTTTTGATCAATGTGTCTAATGATGTCGTTACTGAAAATGAAGGTAATGTAGAGTACAGTAATTTCAAATGTAGCACTCCATAAAAAACCATTGTACAATCAAGTTTTAAAATAAAAAATAAATTCTTATGCAATACCACGTTACAGGAAATGATTTCCAACTTATTCTCATTCAACCAACAAACTAATAACCAAACTGAATAACGAAAATTGGCAAACATTCCATATAAATCTACAGCAATACAAGTTAGTCTAGCATAGACATTCGACAACAGAACTTTATATATATGACTTAATTGGAAGAAAACGATTCGTAATGACACAGCAACGCTAAGAGGAAAACTCACCAAGTTCGTGAAACTTTCAGGGACATGATTTCCTTAAAGTTTTTGTCGCAGCGTTTGGTGTATTGGAGGTGTCCCGTTGCCACCAGCCAAATAACAGCAAACTTCCCTTTCTGGGGATGGAGAACGTCGTAGCTGTAAAACATGACAGCTGGTCAATCGTTGTACTGCTGAAAGAGGGTAAATGACAGTTATTAGTGTTTTGTATAATATTCGTTTAGCTTGACTACAAATATTTACTAGGGAAAATGAGTTATCTCCACTCCACATTACTATTATTACAGTACTGTATTTCAAGCTGAGCTACCATCGTAAATGGAAAAGCAGGATGCTATTAACCAAAGAGCTCCAACATGGAAAAATAGCCCAATAAGGAAAGGAAACAAAGATATAAAAAACTACTGTATACAAGAAGTAATGAATGACAAAAATAAAATGTTTTATGGACTGTAACAATATTAAAATTCTTTCTTTAATAAACAATTTAAACTGAAAAAAAGGAGAGAAATATAAAAAATAGCAGGCCTGAGCACACCCTCAAACAAGAGGTAGTAGGTAATAGGTTGGCTAGGGCACCAGCCACTCGTTGAGATACTACCACTAGAGAGTTATGGTGTCCTTTGACTGGTCCGACAGTACTAAATTGGATCCTTCTATCTGGTTACAGTACATTTTCCCTTTGCCATCACATACACCAAATAGTCTGGCCTATTCTTTACATATTCTCCTCTATCATATACCTGACAACACTGAGATTTCCAGACAATTCTTCTTCACCCAATTTTGTAATTGTTCAGAGGCCACTTTCCTTTTGGCAAGGGTAGAAGAGACTCTAGCTATGGTAAGTAGCTCTTCTAGAGGGATACGCTAAAATCAAACCATTGTTCTCTAGTCTTGGGTAGTGCCATAGCCTCTGTGCCATGGTCTTCCACTATCTTGGGTTATAGTTCTCTGGCTTGAAGGTACACTCAGGCTCACTATTTTATCGTATTTCTCTTCCTCTTTTGTTAAAAGTTTATATAGTTTATATAGGAAATGTCTATTTTAAAGTTGTTAATGCTCTTATAATAGGCTATATTTTTCCTTGTTTCCTTTCCACACTGGGCTATTTTCCCTGTTGGCGCCCCTGGGCTTATACCATTCCGCTTTTCCAACTAGGGTTGTAGCTTAACAAGTAGTAGCAATAATAATAATAATAATAATAATAGCCCAAGACTGTGAAGACCATTGTATAGAGGCTATGGCACTACCCAAGAATAGAGAACAGTGGTTTGATTTTGGAGCGTCTTTCTCCTAGTACAGCTGCTTACCATAGCTAGTCTCTCTTCTACCCTCACTGAATAATTAAAATGCAGTAATATAAGAAATTTGGAAATAATTTATATTTTTCCTAAGCTGATACAAACCTGTGGTTATTTATATGGATTAACTCTCGGCAAAACTAGAAGGTAGCCAAATAGACTAAAAAGTGCGAGGTGGCAACCCTACCTAACTTAGGTGACAGGAAGTCTGACTTCTGGCTTAGTCATTGACCCGGGTTTCCCTAGTACAGTATTAAACTATATATAAGGATAAACAGCATGAGCGTTATTGCGGACTGAACAATCTGTTTGTTTGTGGAAATAGCATATGAACATCTAAGTTAGAGTATTCGAGTTCTTAAACCGGAATATTATACAAATAGACGTTTCCCCATGTTTACCTCGCAAGAAACATTAGGGACGTGAACAAGTATAACTAGTTATTGTCCATACTAGGATACACAAGGAAATTGTTCTTACCCGCAGAGGTTGAAGCCAGCTTGCAGAGGAACCCAAGGCGCTGTTCCCTAAGAGAAGTGAAGATGAAGAAAGGAAAAGCAAGACATAGTTTCATTCATCATAAACATAACCCAGGTAAACAATGCCCTAACTGATACTTGTCCAACAAGGAGCCCAAGGTATTCTTGAACCTCTTGTTGTGCAGCCTCAGCCTCATATAGGTCACGTCTTTGAGGTAGTGGGCACAGAAAGTCGTTTGACGCTTCCACATACCTGGTTGCAGAACTTGTGATATAGAGGAGTTATTAGGTTTAAAAGCCAGGGACGTACTGATGGCCCTGACATCGTGAGCTCCAGGTCTTCCAGCTTGAGGAGGGTCATGTTGGAGGGCATAGTCTATGACTTTGTAGATTCAAGAAGAGATGGTGTTCTTGGTGACGCTTGTCTTAGTTCTGCCCGAGCTGACAAATAAGGCTGAAAGCTGTGTTCTTGTCGCTGCAGTGCATTTAAGATAATACTGTATCTCAAACTTATCACTGGGCAAAGTAATAATTGATATGGGTCATTGGTTACATAATGTAGACTCTTAACCTGAAAGGGCGTGAACCAGTGGTCCGGTACCCCTGGATTTTGAGTCTTACCAATAAACTCAGGGACGAAGCCAAGTGTCACCTCCCCCATCCCTTTAAATGGGCGATGTCATACAAGACCATGAAGTTCACAAACTCTCTTTTCAGATGCTAAAGCAAGTAGGAACACTGTCTTTAAAGTGACATTCCTTCTGTTGCATTGTGTAGTGGTTTGTATGGACCCTTTATGGATCTCAAAATGCAAACCACATTCCAAGGAGGAGGTCTAATCTCCGACTGGGGGCAAGTGTTCTCATAACTTCGTAGGAATAAGGAAAGCTTCAACGAAGATTCACTCCATTCAATCTAAAGGCTAGGCTTAAGGCTGATGAGACAAAGAATTTTTACTTCTAAAAGGTATACAAAGAATTCCGATATTACTGGAGTAATGGCATCAAGGAGAGAGATACCCCTTCCACGACACCAACCACAGAAGACTATCCACTTTGCCTGGTACACTGTTGTCTTGGACTTTCATACGTGTTGAGACATTCTTCTTGCAACTTGTTGTGAAAAGCCTCTCTGTGAGAGAAGACGCTGGATAGTCTCCACGCGTGAAGTCAAAGCGACAGGACAGTTTTGTGGAAGATGTCGGCATGGGGAAGCTTGTGTAGATCTGGTCGTGGAGGAAGTTCTCTTGGATGGTCTACTACCAGTTGAAAAAAGTCCGGAAAACCACTCCACATGATGCCATAGCGGAGCTATGAGGGTCATCATTAGATTTTGGGATGCTCTGGTTTTGTTGAGCATTCTTCTCATAAGACAGAATGGGGGAAAGGCATACACGTTGATGTTGGCCCACCATTGTTGGAATGCATCCAGCCATAGAGCCTGAGGGTCCGGGACTGGGGAACAGTATAGGGGGAGCCTGAAGTAAAGGGACATTGACAACATGTCCACAGTTGGGGAACCCAAAAGATTCAAAGACCATTTGGAGCCAACTATCGGAGTCGCTATGCTCAAGTAGTCTGCGAGCACATTCTTCTTGCCTGGAATGAAGCGAACTGATAGTGTCACCAAATGATCTTCTGCCCATCCTAAATTCTCTACAGCAAGATGGCATAGGCTTTAAGAAAAGATACCGCCTTGTTTCTTTATTTAAGCCACCACTGTGATGTCACTCATCAATGCCACAGAGTGACTTGCCAGCAAATGTTGGAACTGTTGAAGATCAAGGAATGCTGCTCTTATCTCTGAGAGACTAATGTGCTGGTACCTTGCGGGTTTGGACCAAAAGCCTGAGACCGTGTGATGCAGCAAGTGGGGCCCCTCATCCTTCTTTTGATGCGTCTATGAAGAGAAAAGAGTCCGGAGGAGGGAGGAGAAGATCTAGCCCTCTGTGAAGGTTCTCCTCTGACACCCACCATCGAAAATCCGTTACTCGACCCTGACCGACCTATTAGCACTAGGACGTCCAGGAACCCAGTGTTCTGGTCCCATTAGGACTTTATATGCCCTTAGAAGGATCTCACTCTGAGGCAGCTGTTGGGGACAAGACGAATCAGTGGGGTTAGATGAATTAGGAGGCACAGCCACTGATGGGCTGATACATCTTCTCGTCTGAGGAAGGGACAAGCCACTCTCAGCCTGTGTACTCTGTTGTCTAACGGAAAGACTTTTAGAAGATCAGTGTCTATGATCATACCGAGGTATATTAGTTTCTGAGATGGAAGCAGTGATGACTTCTTGAAATTTATCACGATCCCCAGATCCTGACAAAACTCAAGAATAATGTCCCGATGATGAAGAAGGGTCATCGAGTCTGCTAGAACTACCCAGCCCTTTAGGTATCTTAAGAGACGAATATCCTAGTGAAGACCTGGGGTACTGTCGAGAGACCACACCAAGAACCTTGAACTGGTAATGTTTGTCCTAGTGTATGAACCTGAGATACTTTCTTGAAGATGGAGGGATTGGGATCTGGAAGTAGGTGTCTTGGAGATCCAATGTGCACATGAAGCCCTTAGGTCTTACTGCTTGAATGACCGTGTTTGCCGTCTCCATCCTGAACGGAGTTTGAAGGATAAACTTGTTCAGGGGCAAGAGATCTACGATTGGTCTCCAGACGTACTTTTCACATGAGTTAACTGTAGAAGCCTGGGGCCCCGTCTAAGATCTCTTAGAGAACGCCCTTCTGCAGAATGGTCTGGACTTCGGCCTGGAGAGCCAGCTCCTTTACGGATCCCTTCATATAGGAGCTTAGATAAATTGGATTCAGAGTCGTAGGAGGGAGAGATTGAGTGAAGGGGATGCATTACCCTACACCAGCCACTGCGATCGTCCAGGGATCAACCCCATGATGCTGCCACCTCTGCCAGAGGCGTTGCAGCCCTCCTCCCACTCGTGGACTGATGAGAAGATAGCCCAGCTTAACGGGAGCAGCCACCTCAACCGCCCCCTCTATCACCTTTCTTCTCTCTGAAAGACTTTGTCCATTTCTGGTCCCTGGACAGAAAGGACTTCTTAGACACCTTAGATGTTCCTGGTCTAGAATTTGAGGAACATGAAGACCTGGACTGATCTTTGGGGGGATGGGAAGTCCTCCCATAAAGCCGATTAGACATGGATTTGTGGAGGAGAAAATCCTTGGAGGATTTTCTCAACCTATCAGCTGCTCTTCCTACCTCCCCAGGGTTAAACAGAGAGGTTCCCTCAAGAGTAGAGTTCCAAGGGTGCTTAAAACAGACATCTATTTCTCAAGTTATTATGATTGGGGCATTTGGTCAACAAATGCCTCACTGATAAAGGTACTAAACAGTCGTCGCAATACGGTTGGTGTTGCCCCTTCAGCGTAAACTCGTGTGTCAACCGAGTGTGACCAAATTGATTAATTGATTGATTGATTGATTTAAGGTTTTCAGGCATCCTGACATCTAAGGTCATTGACGCCTATATCATTGAGTTTATATATACAAAAAGATAAAAGATTATTCAATTAAAACCGTAAAAGTTGGATGTCATTATAAACGTTAGATAGTTTTCAGAAGACCTGCTTCTGAAATAAATCTAAAAATGCCACTTGCATAGTAGGACACATCATGTCGAAGAATCTTGGTGAGGATGAACCTGCCACCCTCACCTCGAGCCTCAAACAAATATCTACTCCTTAAGTTATTATAATTGCGGCATTCGGTCAACATATGCCTCACTGTTAGAGGTACTAAACAGTCTTCACAATAGGGTTGGTGTTGGCCCTTCAGCAGAAACTCGTGTGTCAACCGAGTGTGAACAATACGGAGACGACAAAGAGAAGTCTCCCATTTTCGGGGCATCATGTTATACCGAAAAGGAGATATGGCATTTGTTACTTCTCTCATTTTATTGCCATCTAGACTATCCCAGTAATGTTGCCATTTATTACAAAGCAATTTCTTGATGTTAGGTAGGAAATCGTTACATGGAATGGGATATCTTCTTGGCAGCAACTCGGATGCAGCATTCTTTGCCAGTGAATCTACCATCTCATTCCCAGACACACCTACGTGTGCTGGAACCCAACAAAATCTAACTGTTATACCTCTCCGTCCAATAATAAAAAGCCATTCTAAAATCTTTAAAACTAGAGGGTTGCTAGAATTAAAAACTTCTAAAGCTTAAAGGACACTCCTTGCATCACTAAAAATTGTGAAATAACCCTCCTTCTCCAACGCTATTTTCAAAATATGCCATACAGTTCGGCAGTAAATATCGAAGCCGTTAGAGGAAGTGCACCTCTACAATTAAAACCATTACTATGTACTACAAATCCAACGCCAGCATCAGATTTGGAGCCATCAGTATATATAAAAGTCGATCCTCTATGTTCTTCAACATGTTCCATAAAAAGAGACCTGGCTTCTAAGTCAGTCATATTCTTCTTAACTCCAATAAAGTATTACATAAAGATATCTCTGGTAATTTCCATGGAGGCATTGATGATACCTTGAATGGAAGAACCTTACTTCTAATTATATCCAGACTGTTTAATAATCGTTTCACCCGAAAGCCATAAGGTTAAGGAGATTTTGGGTGCAACTCAAAGTATGATGCGTATCTTACAAGGCTTGCAGTCTGAAAGGCTAAAGAGTTAGGGAGTCTTTGCAATCTAAACCAATACCGAATAATGCAAGATATTCGGTAAAAGTCTAGAGATAACTCTCCAGCATCAACAAGAAGACTTGGGAGAGGGGAGGCTTTAAATGCTCCTGTAGACAATCTAATACCTGCATGATGTATCAAGTCTAATATATTTAACCGGCTTGGGGTGGCTGAAGAGTATATTTCACATCCATAACTAATTTTGGAAAAAATCAAGGCCTTGTATAATTTTAAAATAGTATTGCGGTCTGCCCCCATGATGTATGGGACAATACTTTTAAGATATTCAGAGCCTCGAGACATTTAGCTTTTAACGCTTTCAAGTGAGAAACCCATGTAAGCCTACAATCAAATATCAAACCTAAAAATTTAGCTTTGCTTATACATGGTATCCGTTGACCTTTAATGTATATATCCGGGTCTGGATGTATTCCCCGGATACGACAAAATAGACAATGGTAGTTTTACTTGTTGAGAACTTAAATCGATTCATGTCAGCCCACTGGATAATTTTGTCAATAGAGAGTTGGATTTTTCTCTCAACAATTGCCATTCTAGTGCCAGCCAATGATATTGAGAGATCATCCACAAATAATGTTGAGAGAACATCTTGGGGAATGGCTGAGGATATCCCATTAATTGCTAGTGCAAACAGGGTTACACTCAGCACACTCCCCTGAGGAACTCCTCCTTCCTGACACTTACTCTCTGATAGAGTTTCCCTCACTCTCGAAAAACTCTATGCGAAAGAAATGACAGAATAGTGGTAGTTCTCGTTTTAATCCTGGTTCATGAATTGTTTTAAATATACCATATATCCATGTGGTGTCATATGACTTTTCAAGGTAAAAAAAACTGTCACATGGTGCTGTTTGGAAGCAAAAGCTTCACAAATAGAGGACTCAAGTCTTATCAACACATCAGTTGTTGAGTGCAGTTTTCTGAATCCACATTGAATCGGCGATAAAATACCCTTCTTTTCAAGGTACCACATCAACCTTGCATTGACCATCTTCTCCATGATTTTACATAAACAAGATGTCAATGCAATAGGTCGGTAGTTGCTAGTTCCCAAACACTTGGATAACTATGATCATGCCATATTCTATTAATAATACTTAAAATAAATAACTTTGTATTAAAATGTACATGTTTAACCATTGCACATGGAATTCCATCGGGTCCAGGGGCTGTATCGTTGCAAGTAGCAAGTGCGGAATCAAGTTCTCTTTCAGCAAAGGGAGAATTATACGATTCTTAGCTTCCTGTTGCAAAATTTAAAATTTTCTTTTCTTCAATGCTCTTGTACTGGTGACCAGGAGCTGCTACACTCTTGCACGATACATTTGAAAAATGGTCAAGGGGCATTGCTAACTTCATTTCCTTCAGTCACAAACTGACCATTCACTTTCAACACTGGTGGTGGGTTCGGGGTAAATTTGC